>NW_026975301.1:0-89969 GCF_030014295.1 Loxodonta africana | reverse complement strand
CATAACCGTAAACGTAAACCTAGCCCAAACCCTAACCTTAAACCTAACTCTAACCGTAAAGCTAGTCCATCTGTAACCCTAAACCTAAGCCTTACAATAGCTCTGAACCTAACCCTAATCCTAAGCCCAACAATAGACCTAATCCTAAACCTAACCCGAACTCTAAACTTGACCCTAAATAGAACACTAACTCTAACCCTAAACCAGGACTTAAACCTAAAACTTACCCTGCACCTAACCCTAAACCTAACCCTAACTCTAACTCTAACCCTAATCCTAACACTTGTCCTAAAACCTAACCTTAACTGCAATACTAACTGTAACCCTCACCTAACCCCTAACCGTACCCCCAAAAGCTAACCCTAATGCTATCCCTAACCCTAACCCTAACACTCACCTGAAAACCTAAGCCCTAACGATAACCCTAACCCTAACCCAAAACCTAACCCCTCGCACCAAAGCCTAACCCTAACTCTAACACTAACCCTAAAACTAATCATAAAACTAACCCTAACCCTAAACCAAACCTAACCATGACCAGAACCACAATGCCTAACCGGAACCCTCACCCAAGCCCTCACCCAAAACTACTCCTCTAATCCCTAACACCTTACCATAACCAGAATCCTAACCCTACCCAACCCTAATCCTAAACCTAATCCTCACACCAACCACAAAGCCTAACACAAACCGTAAACCTAACCCTAACCGTAACACTGAACTTAACCCTAACCTAAAATCTACCCCAACCCTAAAAGTAAACAGAACCCATAAACTTATTCCTAACCCTAAACATAACCTTAACACTAACCTGAAAACTCAAGCAAACCTTAGCCATAACCCTAACCCTCACCCTATCTTAAACTTCACCCTATCCCTAATCTAAAGCACACCCTAACTTTAACCCTGACCCTAACCTTGACCTTGACCCACCTGTAACCCCAAACCTAACCCTTACAATAACTCTGACCCTAACCCTCACCCTAAACCTAATCCTAATCCTAACCCTGACCCTAACCCTAACCAAACCTTAACCCTAACTTTACCCTACCATAAACTTAAACCTAACCCTAACCGGTAACCTGAAATCTAAACCTAACCCTAGCGCTAGCCCTAAACCTAACCCTAACCCTAAATGTAACACTTAACCAAAACCCTCACCTTAACTGTAAACATAAATCTAACTCTTAACCTAACCCTAAATATAACCCTACCCTAAACCTAACCGAAACACTAACACCTAACTCGGAATCAAATCCTGATCTTTAGCCTAAACCTAACCTTAACCCTAAGCCTAACCCTAACCACTAACCCTAATTCTAACCCTAACCCTAAGCCTGATCCTAAACCGAACCCTAACCCTTACCCTAAACCTGACCCTAACATTAACCGAAACACCTAACCCTAACCCAAACTCTAAACCTAACCCTAACCTTAACCCAAACACCTAACCCTAACGCTAACCCTAACCCTCATCCTTAACATAAATTTCAAGATAAACCTAAGCCTAACCTTAACCCTAAATCTAAACCTAACCCTAAACTATCCCCTAAATATAGCCCTAAACCTAAACCTCATCCTAACCCTAACTACAACCCTGACCTAACCGTGACACTGCAAAACATCAGCTTAAGTGTAAACCTAACACTAACCCTCCCACGAACACCTAACCCTTTCCCTAACCCTAACCCTATCCCTATCCCTAATCCTAACCTTAACCCTGACCTAAACCTAACACTTACCCTAACGCTAAGCTTAACCTTAACTCCACCCTAAAACTAACAAAAACTCTAAACCTGACCCTACCTCTTACCCTAAACCCTAGTACTAGCTCTAACTCTAAACCTAACCCTAACCTAGCCCTACCCTTTACCGTAAACCTCGCCTTAACCCTAACCTTACCCCTCCCCTAACCCTAACCCTAACACTAAACTTAGCCCTAACTGTAATCTTAACCCTAACGCTTACCCTGACCCTGACTATTAACTGAAACTTCACCCTAAACCTAACCCAAACTCGAACTCGAACCCTAACTATAACACTTACCCTAAACCCTCACCTTAACTGTAAACGTAAATCTAACTCTTACCGTAACCCTAAACTTAACCCTAATTATAACCCTATCCTAAACCTAACTGAAACACTAACCACTAACCCTAACTCTAACCCTAATGCTTAGCCTAAACCTAACCTTAACCCTAAACCTATCCTTAACCACTAACCCTAACTCTAACCCTAACCCGAAACCAAACCCTCACACTTAACCAAAATTTCAACCTAACCATAACCCTAAACCTACCCTAACTTCATTCAAACCCTAACCCTAAGCTAAACTAACACTAAACCTAACCCTAACCCTAAACCTAAATCTAACCCTAACCCTGAATCTAACCTGAACTCTAAACCCAAACCCTAAACCTGACCCTAACATTAATCCAAACACCTACCCCAACCCTAACCCTCATCCTTAACCTAAATTCCACCCTAAACCTAAGCCTAAAGCACTATCACCATACTCTAGCCCTAACTCTAAACCTAACCTAACTCTAACCCTAAACCTTACTGTAACACCCAAAAACATCAGCTTAATGTAAACATAACACTAATCCTCACACGAAACCCTAACCCTTTCCCTAACCCTATCCCTCATCCTAACCCTAAACCTGACGTAAACCTAACTCTTACCCTAACCTTAAACTTGACCTTAACCTTAACTCTACCCTAACCTTAACCGTAAACCTAACAATAACTCTAAACCTGACCTTAACCCTAACCCTAAACCCTAGCACTAACTCTAAACCTAATCCTAACCTAGCCTTACACTTTACCGTAAACCTAGTCTTAACCCTAACCTGACCGTTACCTTAACCCTAACCTAAACCTAACCCTAACACTAACCTTAACCCTAAATCTAACATTAACCCTGAACCCCACTATTAACTGAATCTTCACCATGACCCTAACTCTAACCCTAACCATAACAATTACCCTAAACCCTCACCTTAACTGTAAACCTAAACCTAACCCTCACCATATCCCCAACCCTCACCCTAACCCCTAACTATATTCCTAACCCTAAACCTAATGCTATCCCTAACCCTAACTGTAACCCTAACACGAACAGTAACCCTAATCTAACACTAACCCTAACATTCACCCTAAACTTAAACCTACCCTAACCATAAACCTAAAACTAGCACCCTAAACCTAACGTCTAACACTAACCCTAATCCTAACCCTAACCCTAACTCTCACCCTTAACCTAAACTTCACACTAACCCTAAACCTAAAACTAACCCTAACACTAAACATAACCCCTAACCCTAAACTGGACCCTAAATCTAACCATAACACTAACCTGAACACAAACCCAAACTCTAGCCCGAACCCTAAAAGTAACCCTCAGCCTATGCTAAACTTCAACCAAATCCTAACCCTAACCATAACCGTAAACGTAAACCTAGCCCAAACCCTAACCTTAAACCTAACTCTAACCGTAAAGCTAGTCCATCTGTAACCCTAAACCTAAGCCTTACAATAGCTCTGAACCTAACCCTAATCCTAAGCCCAACAATAGACCTAATCCTAAACCTAACCCGAACTCTAAACTTGACCCTAAATAGAACACTAACTCTAACCCTAAACCAGGACTTAAACCTAAAACTTACCCTGCACCTAACCCTAAACCTAACCCTAACTCTAACTCTAACCCTAATCCTAACACTTGTCCTAAAACCTAACCTTAACTGCAATACTAACTGTAACCCTCACCTAACCCCTAACCGTACCCCCAAAAGCTAACCCTAATGCTATCCCTAACCCTAACCCTAACACTCACCTGAAAACCTAAGCCCTAACGATAACCCTAACCCTAACCCAAAACCTAACCCCTCGCACCAAAGCCTAACCCTAACTCTAACACTAACCCTAAAACTAATCATAAAACTAACCCTAACCCTAAACCAAACCTAACCATGACCAGAACCACAATGCCTAACCGGAACCCTCACCCAAGCCCTCACCCAAAACTACTCCTCTAATCCCTAACACCTTACCATAACCAGAATCCTAACCCTACCCAACCCTAATCCTAAACCTAATCCTCACACCAACCACAAAGCCTAACACAAACCGTAAACCTAACCCTAACCGTAACACTGAACTTAACCCTAACCTAAAATCTACGCCAACCCTAAAAGTAAACAGAACCCATAAACTTATTCCTAACCCTAAACATAACCTTAACACTAACCTGAAAACTCAAGCAAACCTTAGCCATAACCCTAACCCTCACCCTATCTTAAACTTCACCCTATCCCTAATCTAAAGCACACCCTAACTTTAACCCTGACCCTAACCTTGACCTTGACCCACCTGTAACCCCAAACCTAACCCTTACAATAACTCTGACCCTAACCCTCACCCTAAACCCAATCCTAATCCTAACCCTGACCCTAACCCTAACCAAACCTTAACCCTAAATTTACCCTACCATAAACTTAAACCTAACCCTAACCGGTAACCTGAAATCTAAACCTAACCCTAGCGCTAGCCCTAAACCTAACCCTAACCCTAAATGTAACACTTAACCAAAACCCTCACCTTAACTGTAAACATAAATCTAACTCTTAACCTAACCCTAAATATAACCCTACCCTAAACCTAACCGAAACACTAACACCTAACTCGGAATCAAATCCTGATCTTTAGCCTAAACCTAACCTTAACCCTAAGCCTAACCCTAACCACTAACCCTAATTCTAACCCTAACCCTAAGCCTGATCCTAAACCGAACCCTAACCCTTACCCTAAACCTGACCCTAACATTAACCGAAACACCTAACCCTAACCCAAACTCTAAACCTAACCCTAACCTTAACCCAAACACCTAACCCTAACGCTAACCCTAACCCTCATCCTTAACATAAATTTCAAGATAAACCTAAGCCTAACCTTAACCCTAAATCTAAACCTAACCCTAAACTATCCCCTAAATATAGCCCTAAACCTAAACCTCATCCTAACCCTAACTACAACCCTGACCTAACCGTGACACTGCAAAACATCAGCTTAAGTGTAAACCTAACACTAACCCTCCCACGAACACCTAACCCTTTCCCTAACCCTAACCCTATCCCTATCCCTAATCCTAACCTTAACCCTGACCTAAACCTAACACTTACCCTAACGCTAAGCTTAACCTTAACTCCACCCTAAAACTAACAAAAACTCTAAACCTGACCCTACCTCTTACCCTAAACCCTAGTACTAGCTCTAACTCTAAACCTAACCCTAACCTAGCCCTACCCTTTACCGTAAACCTCGCCTTAACCCTAACCTTACCCCTCCCCTAACCCTAACCCTAACACTAAACTTAGCCCTAACTGTAATCTTAACCCTAACGCTTACCCTGACCCTGACTATTAACTGAAACTTCACCCTAAACCTAACCCAAACTCGAACTCGAACCCTAACTATAACACTTACCCTAAACCCTCACCTTAACTGTAAACGTAAATCTAACTCTTACCGTAACCCTAAACTTAACCCTAATTATAACCCTATCCTAAACCTAACTGAAACACTAACCACTAACCCTAACTCTAACCCTAATGCTTAGCCTAAACCTAACCTTAACCCTAAACCTATCCTTAACCACTAACCCTAACTCTAACCCTAACCCGAAACCAAACCCTCACACTTAACCAAAATTTCAACCTAACCATAACCCTAAACCTACCCTAACTTCATTCAAACCCTAACCCTAAGCTAAACTAACACTAAACCTAACCCTAACCCTAAACCTAAATCTAACCCTAACCCTGAATCTAACCTGAACTCTAAACCCAAACCCTAAACCTGACCCTAACATTAATCCAAACACCTACCCCAACCCTAACCCTCATCCTTAACCTAAATTCCACCCTAAACCTAAGCCTAAAGCACTATCACCATACTCTAGCCCTAACTCTAAACCTAACCTAACTCTAACCCTAAACCTTACTGTAACACCCAAAAACATCAGCTTAATGTAAACATAACACTAATCCTCACACGAAACCCTAACCCTTTCCCTAACCCTATCCCTCATCCTAACCCTAAACCTGACGTAAACCTAACTCTTACCCTAACCTTAAACTTGACCTTAACCTTAACTCTACCCTAACCTTAACCGTAAACCTAACAATAACTCTAAACCTGACCTTAACCCTAACCCTAAACCCTAGCACTAACTCTAAACCTAATCCTAACCTAGCCTTACACTTTACCGTAAACCTAGTCTTAACCCTAACCTGACCGCTACCTTAACCCTAACCTAAACCTAACCCTAACACTAACCTTAACCCTAAATCTGACATTAACCCTGAACCCCACTATTAACTGAATCTTCACCATGACCCTAACTCTAACCCTAACCATAACAATTACCCTAAACCCTCACCTTAACTGTAAACCTAAACCTAACCCTCACCATATCCCCAACCCTCACCCTAACCCCTAACTATATTCCTAACCCTAAACCTAATGCTATCCCTAACCCTAACTGTAACCCTAACACGAACAGTAACCCTAATCTAACACTAACCCTAACATTCACCCTAAACTTAAACCTACCCTAACCATAAACCTAAAACTACCACCCTAAACCTAACGTCTAACACTAACCCTAATCCTAACCCTAACCCTAACTCTCACCCTTAACCTAAACTTCACACTAACCCTAAACCTAAAACTAACCCTAACACTAAACATAACCCCTAACCCTAAACTGGACCCTAAATCTAACCATAACACTAACCTGAACACAAACCCAAACTCTAGCCCGAACCCTAAAAGTAACCCTCAGCCTATGCTAAACTTCAACCAAATCCTAACCCTAACCATAACCGTAAACGTAAACCTAGCCCAAACCCTAACCTTAAACCTAACTCTAACCGTAAAGCTAGTCCATCTGTAACCCTAAACCTAAGCCTTACAATAGCTCTGAACCTAACCCTAATCCTAAGCCCAACAATAGACCTAATCCTAAACCTAACCCGAACTCTAAACTTGACCCTAAATAGAACACTAACTCTAACCCTAAACCAGGACTTAAACCTAAAACTTACCCTGCACCTAACCCTAAACCTAACCCTAACTCTAACTCTAACCCTAATCCTAACACTTGTCCTAAAACCTAACCTTAACTGCAATACTAACTGTAACCCTCACCTAACCCCTAACCGTACCCCCAAAAGCTAACCCTAATGCTATCCCTAACCCTAACCCTAACACTCACCTGAAAACCTAAGCCCTAACGATAACCCTAACCCTAACCCAAAACCTAACCCCTCGCACCAAAGCCTAACCCTAACTCTAACACTAACCCTAAAACTAATCATAAAACTAACCCTAACCCTAAACCAAACCTAACCATGACCAGAACCACAATGCCTAACCGGAACCCTCACCCAAGCCCTCACCCAAAACTACTCCTCTAATCCCTAACACCTTACCATAACCAGAATCCTAACCCTACCCAACCCTAATCCTAAACCTAATCCTCACACCAACCACAAAGCCTAACACAAACCGTAAACCTAACCCTAACCGTAACACTGAACTTAACCCTAACCTAAAATCTACCCCAACCCTAAAAGTAAACAGAACCCATAAACTTATTCCTAACCCTAAACATAACCTTAACACTAACCTGAAAACTCAAGCAAACCTTAGCCATAACCCTAACCCTCACCCTATCTTAAACTTCACCCTATCCCTAATCTAAAGCACACCCTAACTTTAACCCTGACCCTAACCTTGACCTTGACCCACCTGTAACCCCAAACCTAACCCTTACAATAACTCTGACCCTAACCCTCACCCTAAACCCAATCCTAATCCTAACCCTGACCCTAACCCTAACCAAACCTTAACCCTAAATTTACCCTACCATAAACTTAAACCTAACCCTAACCGGTAACCTGAAATCTAAACCTAACCCTAGCGCTAGCCCTAAACCTAACCCTAACCCTAAATGTAACACTTAACCAAAACCCTCACCTTAACTGTAAACATAAATCTAACTCTTAACCTAACCCTAAATATAACCCTACCCTAAACCTAACCGAAACACTAACACCTAACTCGGAATCAAATCCTGATCTTTAGCCTAAACCTAACCTTAACCCTAAGCCTAACCCTAACCACTAACCCTAATTCTAACCCTAACCCTAAGCCTGATCCTAAACCGAACCCTAACCCTTACCCTAAACCTGACCCTAACATTAACCGAAACACCTAACCCTAACCCAAACTCTAAACCTAACCCTAACCTTAACCCAAACACCTAACCCTAACGCTAACCCTAACCCTCATCCTTAACATAAATTTCAAGATAAACCTAAGCCTAACCTTAACCCTAAATCTAAACCTAACCCTAAACTATCCCCTAAATATAGCCCTAAACCTAAACCTCATCCTAACCCTAACTACAACCCTGACCTAACCGTGACACTGCAAAACATCAGCTTAAGTGTAAACCTAACACTAACCCTCCCACGAACACCTAACCCTTTCCCTAACCCTAACCCTATCCCTATCCCTAATCCTAACCTTAACCCTGACCTAAACCTAACACTTACCCTAACGCTAAGCTTAACCTTAACTCCACCCTAAAACTAACAAAAACTCTAAACCTGACCCTACCTCTTACCCTAAACCCTAGTACTAGCTCTAACTCTAAACCTAACCCTAACCTAGCCCTACCCTTTACCGTAAACCTCGCCTTAACCCTAACCTTACCCCTCCCCTAACCCTAACCCTAACACTAAACTTAGCCCTAACTGTAATCTTAACCCTAACGCTTACCCTGACCCTGACTATTAACTGAAACTTCACCCTAAACCTAACCCAAACTCGAACTCGAACCCTAACTATAACACTTACCCTAAACCCTCACCTTAACTGTAAACGTAAATCTAACTCTTACCGTAACCCTAAACTTAACCCTAATTATAACCCTATCCTAAACCTAACTGAAACACTAACCACTAACCCTAACTCTAACCCTAATGCTTAGCCTAAACCTAACCTTAACCCTAAACCTATCCTTAACCACTAACCCTAACTCTAACCCTAACCCGAAACCAAACCCTCACACTTAACCAAAATTTCAACCTAACCATAACCCTAAACCTACCCTAACTTCATTCAAACCCTAACCCTAAGCTAAACTAACACTAAACCTAACCCTAACCCTAAACCTAAATCTAACCCTAACCCTGAATCTAACCTGAACTCTAAACCCAAACCCTAAACCTGACCCTAACATTAATCCAAACACCTACCCCAACCCTAACCCTCATCCTTAACCTAAATTCCACCCTAAACCTAAGCCTAAAGCACTATCACCATACTCTAGCCCTAACTCTAAACCTAACCTAACTCTAACCCTAAACCTTACTGTAACACCCAAAAACATCAGCTTAATGTAAACATAACACTAATCCTCACACGAAACCCTAACCCTTTCCCTAACCCTATCCCTCATCCTAACCCTAAACCTGACGTAAACCTAACTCTTACCCTAACCTTAAACTTGACCTTAACCTTAACTCTACCCTAACCTTAACCGTAAACCTAACAATAACTCTAAACCTGACCTTAACCCTAACCCTAAACCCTAGCACTAACTCTAAACCTAATCCTAACCTAGCCTTACACTTTACCGTAAACCTAGTCTTAACCCTAACCTGACCGCTACCTTAACCCTAACCTAAACCTAACCCTAACACTAACCTTAACCCTAAATCTGACATTAACCCTGAACCCCACTATTAACTGAATCTTCACCATGACCCTAACTCTAACCCTAACCATAACAATTACCCTAAACCCTCACCTTAACTGTAAACCTAAACCTAACCCTCACCATATCCCCAACCCTCACCCTAACCCCTAACTATATTCCTAACCCTAAACCTAATGCTATCCCTAACCCTAACTGTAACCCTAACACGAACAGTAACCCTAATCTAACACTAACCCTAACATTCACCCTAAACTTAAACCTACCCTAACCATAAACCTAAAACTACCACCCTAAACCTAACGTCTAACACTAACCCTAATCCTAACCCTAACCCTAACTCTCACCCTTAACCTAAACTTCACACTAACCCTAAACCTAAAACTAACCCTAACACTAAACATAACCCCTAACCCTAAACTGGACCCTAAATCTAACCATAACACTAACCTGAACACAAACCCAAACTCTAGCCCGAACCCTAAAAGTAACCCTCAGCCTATGCTAAACTTCAACCAAATCCTAACCCTAACCATAACCGTAAACGTAAACCTAGCCCAAACCCTAACCTTAAACCTAACTCTAACCGTAAAGCTAGTCCATCTGTAACCCTAAACCTAAGCCTTACAATAGCTCTGAACCTAACCCTAATCCTAAGCCCAACAATAGACCTAATCCTAAACCTAACCCGAACTCTAAACTTGACCCTAAATAGAACACTAACTCTAACCCTAAACCAGGACTTAAACCTAAAACTTACCCTGCACCTAACCCTAAACCTAACCCTAACTCTAACTCTAACCCTAATCCTAACACTTGTCCTAAAACCTAACCTTAACTGCAATACTAACTGTAACCCTCACCTAACCCCTAACCGTACCCCCAAAAGCTAACCCTAATGCTATCCCTAACCCTAACCCTAACACTCACCTGAAAACCTAAGCCCTAACGATAACCCTAACCCTAACCCAAAACCTAACCCCTCGCACCAAAGCCTAACCCTAACTCTAACACTAACCCTAAAACTAATCATAAAACTAACCCTAACCCTAAACCAAACCTAACCATGACCAGAACCACAATGCCTAACCGGAACCCTCACCCAAGCCCTCACCCAAAACTACTCCTCTAATCCCTAACACCTTACCATAACCAGAATCCTAACCCTACCCAACCCTAATCCTAAACCTAATCCTCACACCAACCACAAAGCCTAACACAAACCGTAAACCTAACCCTAACCGTAACACTGAACTTAACCCTAACCTAAAATCTACCCCAACCCTAAAAGTAAACAGAACCCATAAACTTATTCCTAACCCTAAACATAACCTTAACACTAACCTGAAAACTCAAGCAAACCTTAGCCATAACCCTAACCCTCACCCTATCTTAAACTTCACCCTATCCCTAATCTAAAGCACACCCTAACTTTAACCCTGACCCTAACCTTGACCTTGACCCACCTGTAACCCCAAACCTAACCCTTACAATAACTCTGACCCTAACCCTCACCCTAAACCCAATCCTAATCCTAACCCTGACCCTAACCCTAACCAAACCTTAACCCTAAATTTACCCTACCATAAACTTAAACCTAACCCTAACCGGTAACCTGAAATCTAAACCTAACCCTAGCGCTAGCCCTAAACCTAACCCTAACCCTAAATGTAACACTTAACCAAAACCCTCACCTTAACTGTAAACATAAATCTAACTCTTAACCTAACCCTAAATATAACCCTACCCTAAACCTAACCGAAACACTAACACCTAACTCGGAATCAAATCCTGATCTTTAGCCTAAACCTAACCTTAACCCTAAGCCTAACCCTAACCACTAACCCTAATTCTAACCCTAACCCTAAGCCTGATCCTAAACCGAACCCTAACCCTTACCCTAAACCTGACCCTAACATTAACCGAAACACCTAACCCTAACCCAAACTCTAAACCTAACCCTAACCTTAACCCAAACACCTAACCCTAACGCTAACCCTAACCCTCATCCTTAACATAAATTTCAAGATAAACCTAAGCCTAACCTTAACCCTAAATCTAAACCTAACCCTAAACTATCCCCTAAATATAGCCCTAAACCTAAACCTCATCCTAACCCTAACTACAACCCTGACCTAACCGTGACACTGCAAAACATCAGCTTAAGTGTAAACCTAACACTAACCCTCCCACGAACACCTAACCCTTTCCCTAACCCTAACCCTATCCCTATCCCTAATCCTAACCTTAACCCTGACCTAAACCTAACACTTACCCTAACGCTAAGCTTAACCTTAACTCCACCCTAAAACTAACAAAAACTCTAAACCTGACCCTACCTCTTACCCTAAACCCTAGTACTAGCTCTAACTCTAAACCTAACCCTAACCTAGCCCTACCCTTTACCGTAAACCTCGCCTTAACCCTAACCTTACCCCTCCCCTAACCCTAACCCTAACACTAAACTTAGCCCTAACTGTAATCTTAACCCTAACGCTTACCCTGACCCTGACTATTAACTGAAACTTCACCCTAAACCTAACCCAAACTCGAACTCGAACCCTAACTATAACACTTACCCTAAACCCTCACCTTAACTGTAAACGTAAATCTAACTCTTACCGTAACCCTAAACTTAACCCTAATTATAACCCTATCCTAAACCTAACTGAAACACTAACCACTAACCCTAACTCTAACCCTAATGCTTAGCCTAAACCTAACCTTAACCCTAAACCTATCCTTAACCACTAACCCTAACTCTAACCCTAACCCGAAACCAAACCCTCACACTTAACCAAAATTTCAACCTAACCATAACCCTAAACCTACCCTAACTTCATTCAAACCCTAACCCTAAGCTAAACTAACACTAAACCTAACCCTAACCCTAAACCTAAATCTAACCCTAACCCTGAATCTAACCTGAACTCTAAACCCAAACCCTAAACCTGACCCTAACATTAATCCAAACACCTACCCCAACCCTAACCCTCATCCTTAACCTAAATTCCACCCTAAACCTAAGCCTAAAGCACTATCACCATACTCTAGCCCTAACTCTAAACCTAACCTAACTCTAACCCTAAACCTTACTGTAACACCCAAAAACATCAGCTTAATGTAAACATAACACTAATCCTCACACGAAACCCTAACCCTTTCCCTAACCCTATCCCTCATCCTAACCCTAAACCTGACGTAAACCTAACTCTTACCCTAACCTTAAACTTGACCTTAACCTTAACTCTACCCTAACCTTAACCGTAAACCTAACAATAACTCTAAACCTGACCTTAACCCTAACCCTAAACCCTAGCACTAACTCTAAACCTAATCCTAACCTAGCCTTACACTTTACCGTAAACCTAGTCTTAACCCTAACCTGACCGCTACCTTAACCCTAACCTAAACCTAACCCTAACACTAACCTTAACCCTAAATCTGACATTAACCCTGAACCCCACTATTAACTGAATCTTCACCATGACCCTAACTCTAACCCTAACCATAACAATTACCCTAAACCCTCACCTTAACTGTAAACCTAAACCTAACCCTCACCATATCCCCAACCCTCACCCTAACCCCTAACTATATTCCTAACCCTAAACCTAATGCTATCCCTAACCCTAACTGTAACCCTAACACGAACAGTAACCCTAATCTAACACTAACCCTAACATTCACCCTAAACTTAAACCTACCCTAACCATAAACCTAAAACTACCACCCTAAACCTAACGTCTAACACTAACCCTAATCCTAACCCTAACCCTAACTCTCACCCTTAACCTAAACTTCACACTAACCCTAAACCTAAAACTAACCCTAACACTAAACATAACCCCTAACCCTAAACTGGACCCTAAATCTAACCATAACACTAACCTGAACACAAACCCAAACTCTAGCCCGAACCCTAAAAGTAACCCTCAGCCTATGCTAAACTTCAACCAAATCCTAACCCTAACCATAACCGTAAACGTAAACCTAGCCCAAACCCTAACCTTAAACCTAACTCTAACCGTAAAGCTAGTCCATCTGTAACCCTAAACCTAAGCCTTACAATAGCTCTGAACCTAACCCTAATCCTAAGCCCAACAATAGACCTAATCCTAAACCTAACCCGAACTCTAAACTTGACCCTAAATAGAACACTAACTCTAACCCTAAACCAGGACTTAAACCTAAAACTTACCCTGCACCTAACCCTAAACCTAACCCTAACTCTAACTCTAACCCTAATCCTAACACTTGTCCTAAAACCTAACCTTAACTGCAATACTAACTGTAACCCTCACCTAACCCCTAACCGTACCCCCAAAAGCTAACCCTAATGCTATCCCTAACCCTAACCCTAACACTCACCTGAAAACCTAAGCCCTAACGATAACCCTAACCCTAACCCAAAACCTAACCCCTCGCACCAAAGCCTAACCCTAACTCTAACACTAACCCTAAAACTAATCATAAAACTAACCCTAACCCTAAACCAAACCTAACCATGACCAGAACCACAATGCCTAACCGGAACCCTCACCCAAGCCCTCACCCAAAACTACTCCTCTAATCCCTAACACCTTACCATAACCAGAATCCTAACCCTACCCAACCCTAATCCTAAACCTAATCCTCACACCAACCACAAAGCCTAACACAAACCGTAAACCTAACCCTAACCGTAACACTGAACTTAACCCTAACCTAAAATCTACGCCAACCCTAAAAGTAAACAGAACCCATAAACTTATTCCTAACCCTAAACATAACCTTAACACTAACCTGAAAACTCAAGCAAACCTTAGCCATAACCCTAACCCTCACCCTATCTTAAACTTCACCCTATCCCTAATCTAAAGCACACCCTAACTTTAACCCTGACCCTAACCTTGACCTTGACCCACCTGTAACCCCAAACCTAACCCTTACAATAACTCTGACCCTAACCCTCACCCTAAACCCAATCCTAATCCTAACCCTGACCCTAACCCTAACCAAACCTTAACCCTAAATTTACCCTACCATAAACTTAAACCTAACCCTAACCGGTAACCTGAAATCTAAACCTAACCCTAGCGCTAGCCCTAAACCTAACCCTAACCCTAAATGTAACACTTAACCAAAACCCTCACCTTAACTGTAAACATAAATCTAACTCTTAACCTAACCCTAAATATAACCCTACCCTAAACCTAACCGAAACACTAACACCTAACTCGGAATCAAATCCTGATCTTTAGCCTAAACCTAACCTTAACCCTAAGCCTAACCCTAACCACTAACCCTAATTCTAACCCTAACCCTAAGCCTGATCCTAAACCGAACCCTAACCCTTACCCTAAACCTGACCCTAACATTAACCGAAACACCTAACCCTAACCCAAACTCTAAACCTAACCCTAACCTTAACCCAAACACCTAACCCTAACGCTAACCCTAACCCTCATCCTTAACATAAATTTCAAGATAAACCTAAGCCTAACCTTAACCCTAAATCTAAACCTAACCCTAAACTATCCCCTAAATATAGCCCTAAACCTAAACCTCATCCTAACCCTAACTACAACCCTGACCTAACCGTGACACTGCAAAACATCAGCTTAAGTGTAAACCTAACACTAACCCTCCCACGAACACCTAACCCTTTCCCTAACCCTAACCCTATCCCTATCCCTAATCCTAACCTTAACCCTGACCTAAACCTAACACTTACCCTAACGCTAAGCTTAACCTTAACTCCACCCTAAAACTAACAAAAACTCTAAACCTGACCCTACCTCTTACCCTAAACCCTAGTACTAGCTCTAACTCTAAACCTAACCCTAACCTAGCCCTACCCTTTACCGTAAACCTCGCCTTAACCCTAACCTTACCCCTCCCCTAACCCTAACCCTAACACTAAACTTAGCCCTAACTGTAATCTTAACCCTAACGCTTACCCTGACCCTGACTATTAACTGAAACTTCACCCTAAACCTAACCCAAACTCGAACTCGAACCCTAACTATAACACTTACCCTAAACCCTCACCTTAACTGTAAACGTAAATCTAACTCTTACCGTAACCCTAAACTTAACCCTAATTATAACCCTATCCTAAACCTAACTGAAACACTAACCACTAACCCTAACTCTAACCCTAATGCTTAGCCTAAACCTAACCTTAACCCTAAACCTATCCTTAACCACTAACCCTAACTCTAACCCTAACCCGAAACCAAACCCTCACACTTAACCAAAATTTCAACCTAACCATAACCCTAAACCTACCCTAACTTCATTCAAACCCTAACCCTAAGCTAAACTAACACTAAACCTAACCCTAACCCTAAACCTAAATCTAACCCTAACCCTGAATCTAACCTGAACTCTAAACCCAAACCCTAAACCTGACCCTAACATTAATCCAAACACCTACCCCAACCCTAACCCTCATCCTTAACCTAAATTCCACCCTAAACCTAAGCCTAAAGCACTATCACCATACTCTAGCCCTAACTCTAAACCTAACCTAACTCTAACCCTAAACCTTACTGTAACACCCAAAAACATCAGCTTAATGTAAACATAACACTAATCCTCACACGAAACCCTAACCCTTTCCCTAACCCTATCCCTCATCCTAACCCTAAACCTGACGTAAACCTAACTCTTACCCTAACCTTAAACTTGACCTTAACCTTAACTCTACCCTAACCTTAACCGTAAACCTAACAATAACTCTAAACCTGACCTTAACCCTAACCCTAAACCCTAGCACTAACTCTAAACCTAATCCTAACCTAGCCTTACACTTTACCGTAAACCTAGTCTTAACCCTAACCTGACCGTTACCTTAACCCTAACCTAAACCTAACCCTAACACTAACCTTAACCCTAAATCTAACATTAACCCTGAACCCCACTATTAACTGAATCTTCACCATGACCCTAACTCTAACCCTAACCATAACAATTACCCTAAACCCTCACCTTAACTGTAAACCTAAACCTAACCCTCACCATATCCCCAACCCTCACCCTAACCCCTAACTATATTCCTAACCCTAAACCTAATGCTATCCCTAACCCTAACTGTAACCCTAACACGAACAGTAACCCTAATCTAACACTAACCCTAACATTCACCCTAAACTTAAACCTACCCTAACCATAAACCTAAAACTAGCACCCTAAACCTAACGTCTAACACTAACCCTAATCCTAACCCTAACCCTAACTCTCACCCTTAACCTAAACTTCACACTAACCCTAAACCTAAAACTAACCCTAACACTAAACATAACCCCTAACCCTAAACTGGACCCTAAATCTAACCATAACACTAACCTGAACACAAACCCAAACTCTAGCCCGAACCCTAAAAGTAACCCTCAGCCTATGCTAAACTTCAACCAAATCCTAACCCTAACCATAACCGTAAACGTAAACCTAGCCCAAACCCTAACCTTAAACCTAACTCTAACCGTAAAGCTAGTCCATCTGTAACCCTAAACCTAAGCCTTACAATAGCTCTGAACCTAACCCTAATCCTAAGCCCAACAATAGACCTAATCCTAAACCTAACCCGAACTCTAAACTTGACCCTAAATAGAACACTAACTCTAACCCTAAACCAGGACTTAAACCTAAAACTTACCCTGCACCTAACCCTAAACCTAACCCTAACTCTAACTCTAACCCTAATCCTAACACTTGTCCTAAAACCTAACCTTAACTGCAATACTAACTGTAACCCTCACCTAACCCCTAACCGTACCCCCAAAAGCTAACCCTAATGCTATCCCTAACCCTAACCCTAACACTCACCTGAAAACCTAAGCCCTAACGATAACCCTAACCCTAACCCAAAACCTAACCCCTCGCACCAAAGCCTAACCCTAACTCTAACACTAACCCTAAAACTAATCATAAAACTAACCCTAACCCTAAACCAAACCTAACCATGACCAGAACCACAATGCCTAACCGGAACCCTCACCCAAGCCCTCACCCAAAACTACTCCTCTAATCCCTAACACCTTACCATAACCAGAATCCTAACCCTACCCAACCCTAATCCTAAACCTAATCCTCACACCAACCACAAAGCCTAACACAAACCGTAAACCTAACCCTAACCGTAACACTGAACTTAACCCTAACCTAAAATCTACGCCAACCCTAAAAGTAAACAGAACCCATAAACTTATTCCTAACCCTAAACATAACCTTAACACTAACCTGAAAACTCAAGCAAACCTTAGCCATAACCCTAACCCTCACCCTATCTTAAACTTCACCCTATCCCTAATCTAAAGCACACCCTAACTTTAACCCTGACCCTAACCTTGACCTTGACCCACCTGTAACCCCAAACCTAACCCTTACAATAACTCTGACCCTAACCCTCACCCTAAACCCAATCCTAATCCTAACCCTGACCCTAACCCTAACCAAACCTTAACCCTAAATTTACCCTACCATAAACTTAAACCTAACCCTAACCGGTAACCTGAAATCTAAACCTAACCCTAGCGCTAGCCCTAAACCTAACCCTAACCCTAAATGTAACACTTAACCAAAACCCTCACCTTAACTGTAAACATAAATCTAACTCTTAACCTAACCCTAAATATAACCCTACCCTAAACCTAACCGAAACACTAACACCTAACTCGGAATCAAATCCTGATCTTTAGCCTAAACCTAACCTTAACCCTAAGCCTAACCCTAACCACTAACCCTAATTCTAACCCTAACCCTAAGCCTGATCCTAAACCGAACCCTAACCCTTACCCTAAACCTGACCCTAACATTAACCGAAACACCTAACCCTAACCCAAACTCTAAACCTAACCCTAACCTTAACCCAAACACCTAACCCTAACGCTAACCCTAACCCTCATCCTTAACATAAATTTCAAGATAAACCTAAGCCTAACCTTAACCCTAAATCTAAACCTAACCCTAAACTATCCCCTAAATATAGCCCTAAACCTAAACCTCATCCTAACCCTAACTACAACCCTGACCTAACCGTGACACTGCAAAACATCAGCTTAAGTGTAAACCTAACACTAACCCTCCCACGAACACCTAACCCTTTCCCTAACCCTAACCCTATCCCTATCCCTAATCCTAACCTTAACCCTGACCTAAACCTAACACTTACCCTAACGCTAAGCTTAACCTTAACTCCACCCTAAAACTAACAAAAACTCTAAACCTGACCCTACCTCTTACCCTAAACCCTAGTACTAGCTCTAACTCTAAACCTAACCCTAACCTAGCCCTACCCTTTACCGTAAACCTCGCCTTAACCCTAACCTTACCCCTCCCCTAACCCTAACCCTAACACTAAACTTAGCCCTAACTGTAATCTTAACCCTAACGCTTACCCTGACCCTGACTATTAACTGAAACTTCACCCTAAACCTAACCCAAACTCGAACTCGAACCCTAACTATAACACTTACCCTAAACCCTCACCTTAACTGTAAACGTAAATCTAACTCTTACCGTAACCCTAAACTTAACCCTAATTATAACCCTATCCTAAACCTAACTGAAACACTAACCACTAACCCTAACTCTAACCCTAATGCTTAGCCTAAACCTAACCTTAACCCTAAACCTATCCTTAACCACTAACCCTAACTCTAACCCTAACCCGAAACCAAACCCTCACACTTAACCAAAATTTCAACCTAACCATAACCCTAAACCTACCCTAACTTCATTCAAACCCTAACCCTAAGCTAAACTAACACTAAACCTAACCCTAACCCTAAACCTAAATCTAACCCTAACCCTGAATCTAACCTGAACTCTAAACCCAAACCCTAAACCTGACCCTAACATTAATCCAAACACCTACCCCAACCCTAACCCTCATCCTTAACCTAAATTCCACCCTAAACCTAAGCCTAAAGCACTATCACCATACTCTAGCCCTAACTCTAAACCTAACCTAACTCTAACCCTAAACCTTACTGTAACACCCAAAAACATCAGCTTAATGTAAACATAACACTAATCCTCACACGAAACCCTAACCCTTTCCCTAACCCTATCCCTCATCCTAACCCTAAACCTGACGTAAACCTAACTCTTACCCTAACCTTAAACTTGACCTTAACCTTAACTCTACCCTAACCTTAACCGTAAACCTAACAATAACTCTAAACCTGACCTTAACCCTAACCCTAAACCCTAGCACTAACTCTAAACCTAATCCTAACCTAGCCTTACACTTTACCGTAAACCTAGTCTTAACCCTAACCTGACCGCTACCTTAACCCTAACCTAAACCTAACCCTAACACTAACCTTAACCCTAAATCTGACATTAACCCTGAACCCCACTATTAACTGAATCTTCACCATGACCCTAACTCTAACCCTAACCATAACAATTACCCTAAACCCTCACCTTAACTGTAAACCTAAACCTAACCCTCACCATATCCCCAACCCTCACCCTAACCCCTAACTATATTCCTAACCCTAAACCTAATGCTATCCCTAACCCTAACTGTAACCCTAACACGAACAGTAACCCTAATCTAACACTAACCCTAACATTCACCCTAAACTTAAACCTACCCTAACCATAAACCTAAAACTACCACCCTAAACCTAACGTCTAACACTAACCCTAATCCTAACCCTAACCCTAACTCTCACCCTTAACCTAAACTTCACACTAACCCTAAACCTAAAACTAACCCTAACACTAAACATAACCCCTAACCCTAAACTGGACCCTAAATCTAACCATAACACTAACCTGAACACAAACCCAAACTCTAGCCCGAACCCTAAAAGTAACCCTCAGCCTATGCTAAACTTCAACCAAATCCTAACCCTAACCATAACCGTAAACGTAAACCTAGCCCAAACCCTAACCTTAAACCTAACTCTAACCGTAAAGCTAGTCCATCTGTAACCCTAAACCTAAGCCTTACAATAGCTCTGAACCTAACCCTAATCCTAAGCCCAACAATAGACCTAATCCTAAACCTAACCCGAACTCTAAACTTGACCCTAAATAGAACACTAACTCTAACCCTAAACCAGGACTTAAACCTAAAACTTACCCTGCACCTAACCCTAAACCTAACCCTAACTCTAACTCTAACCCTAATCCTAACACTTGTCCTAAAACCTAACCTTAACTGCAATACTAACTGTAACCCTCACCTAACCCCTAACCGTACCCCCAAAAGCTAACCCTACCGCTATCCCTAACCCTAACCCTAACACTCACCTGAAAACCTAAGCCCTAACGATAACCCTAACCCTAACCCAAAACCTAACCCCTCGCACCAAAGCCTAACCCTAACTCTAACACTAACCCTAAAACTAATCATAAAACTAACCCTAACCCTAAACCAAACCTAACCATGACCAGAACCACAATGCCTAACCGGAACCCTCACCCAAGCCCTCACCCAAAACTACTCCTCTAATCCCTAACACCTTACCATAACCAGAATCCTAACCCTACCCAACCCTAATCCTAAACCTAATCCTCACACCAACCACAAAGCCTAACACAAACCGTAAACCTAACCCTAACCGTAACACTGAACTTAACCCTAACCTAAAATCTACGCCAACCCTAAAAGTAAACAGAACCCATAAACTTATTCCTAACCCTAAACATAACCTTAACACTAACCTGAAAACTCAAGCAAACCTTAGCCATAACCCTAACCCTCACCCTATCTTAAACTTCACCCTATCCCTAATCTAAAGCACACCCTAACTTTAACCCTGACCCTAACCTTGACCTTGACCCACCTGTAACCCCAAACCTAACCCTTACAATAACTCTGACCCTAACCCTCACCCTAAACCCAATCCTAATCCTAACCCTGACCCTAACCCTAACCAAACCTTAACCCTAAATTTACCCTACCATAAACTTAAACCTAACCCTAACCGGTAACCTGAAATCTAAACCTAACCCTAGCGCTAGCCCTAAACCTAACCCTAACCCTAAATGTAACACTTAACCAAAACCCTCACCTTAACTGTAAACATAAATCTAACTCTTAACCTAACCCTAAATATAACCCTACCCTAAACCTAACCGAAACACTAACACCTAACTCGGAATCAAATCCTGATCTTTAGCCTAAACCTAACCTTAACCCTAAGCCTAACCCTAACCACTAACCCTAATTCTAACCCTAACCCTAAGCCTGATCCTAAACCGAACCCTAACCCTTACCCTAAACCTGACCCTAACATTAACCGAAACACCTAACCCTAACCCAAACTCTAAACCTAACCCTAACCTTAACCCAAACACCTAACCCTAACGCTAACCCTAACCCTCATCCTTAACATAAATTTCAAGATAAACCTAAGCCTAACCTTAACCCTAAATCTAAACCTAACCCTAAACTATCCCCTAAATATAGCCCTAAACCTAAACCTCATCCTAACCCTAACTACAACCCTGACCTAACCGTGACACTGCAAAACATCAGCTTAAGTGTAAACCTAACACTAACCCTCCCACGAACACCTAACCCTTTCCCTAACCCTAACCCTATCCCTATCCCTAATCCTAACCTTAACCCTGACCTAAACCTAACACTTACCCTAACGCTAAGCTTAACCTTAACTCCACCCTAAAACTAACAAAAACTCTAAACCTGACCCTACCTCTTACCCTAAACCCTAGTACTAGCTCTAACTCTAAACCTAACCCTAACCTAGCCCTACCCTTTACCGTAAACCTCGCCTTAACCCTAACCTTACCCCTCCCCTAACCCTAACCCTAACACTAAACTTAGCCCTAACTGTAATCTTAACCCTAACGCTTACCCTGACCCTGACTATTAACTGAAACTTCACCCTAAACCTAACCCAAACTCGAACTCGAACCCTAACTATAACACTTACCCTAAACCCTCACCTTAACTGTAAACGTAAATCTAACTCTTACCGTAACCCTAAACTTAACCCTAATTATAACCCTATCCTAAACCTAACTGAAACACTAACCACTAACCCTAACTCTAACCCTAATGCTTAGCCTAAACCTAACCTTAACCCTAAACCTATCCTTAACCACTAACCCTAACTCTAACCCTAACCCGAAACCAAACCCTCACACTTAACCAAAATTTCAACCTAACCATAACCCTAAACCTACCCTAACTTCATTCAAACCCTAACCCTAAGCTAAACTAACACTAAACCTAACCCTAACCCTAAACCTAAATCTAACCCTAACCCTGAATCTAACCTGAACTCTAAACCCAAACCCTAAACCTGACCCTAACATTAATCCAAACACCTACCCCAACCCTAACCCTCATCCTTAACCTAAATTCCACCCTAAACCTAAGCCTAAAGCACTATCACCATACTCTAGCCCTAACTCTAAACCTAACCTAACTCTAACCCTAAACCTTACTGTAACACCCAAAAACATCAGCTTAATGTAAACATAACACTAATCCTCACACGAAACCCTAACCCTTTCCCTAACCCTATCCCTCATCCTAACCCTAAACCTGACGTAAACCTAACTCTTACCCTAACCTTAAACTTGACCTTAACCTTAACTCTACCCTAACCTTAACCGTAAACCTAACAATAACTCTAAACCTGACCTTAACCCTAACCCTAAACCCTAGCACTAACTCTAAACCTAATCCTAACCTAGCCTTACACTTTACCGTAAACCTAGTCTTAACCCTAACCTGACCGCTACCTTAACCCTAACCTAAACCTAACCCTAACACTAACCTTAACCCTAAATCTGACATTAACCCTGAACCCCACTATTAACTGAATCTTCACCATGACCCTAACTCTAACCCTAACCATAACAATTACCCTAAACCCTCACCTTAACTGTAAACCTAAACCTAACCCTCACCATATCCCCAACCCTCACCCTAACCCCTAACTATATTCCTAACCCTAAACCTAATGCTATCCCTAACCCTAACTGTAACCCTAACACGAACAGTAACCCTAATCTAACACTAACCCTAACATTCACCCTAAACTTAAACCTACCCTAACCATAAACCTAAAACTACCACCCTAAACCTAACGTCTAACACTAACCCTAATCCTAACCCTAACCCTAACTCTCACCCTTAACCTAAACTTCACACTAACCCTAAACCTAAAACTAACCCTAACACTAAACATAACCCCTAACCCTAAACTGGACCCTAAATCTAACCATAACACTAACCTGAACACAAACCCAAACTCTAGCCCGAACCCTAAAAGTAACCCTCAGCCTATGCTAAACTTCAACCAAATCCTAACCCTAACCATAACCGTAAACGTAAACCTAGCCCAAACCCTAACCTTAAACCTAACTCTAACCGTAAAGCTAGTCCATCTGTAACCCTAAACCTAAGCCTTACAATAGCTCTGAACCTAACCCTAATCCTAAGCCCAACAATAGACCTAATCCTAAACCTAACCCGAACTCTAAACTTGACCCTAAATAGAACACTAACTCTAACCCTAAACCAGGACTTAAACCTAAAACTTACCCTGCACCTAACCCTAAACCTAACCCTAACTCTAACTCTAACCCTAATCCTAACACTTGTCCTAAAACCTAACCTTAACTGCAATACTAACTGTAACCCTCACCTAACCCCTAACCGTACCCCCAAAAGCTAACCCTACCGCTATCCCTAACCCTAACCCTAACACTCACCTGAAAACCTAAGCCCTAACGATAACCCTAACCCTAACCCAAAACCTAACCCCTCGCACCAAAGCCTAACCCTAACTCTAACACTAACCCTAAAACTAATCATAAAACTAACCCTAACCCTAAACCAAACCTAACCATGACCAGAACCACAATGCCTAACCGGAACCCTCACCCAAGCCCTCACCCAAAACTACTCCTCTAATCCCTAACACCTTACCATAACCAGAATCCTAACCCTACCCAACCCTAATCCTAAACCTAATCCTCACACCAACCACAAAGCCTAACACAAACCGTAAACCTAACCCTAACCGTAACACTGAACTTAACCCTAACCTAAAATCTACGCCAACCCTAAAAGTAAACAGAACCCATAAACTTATTCCTAACCCTAAACATAACCTTAACACTAACCTGAAAACTCAAGCAAACCTTAGCCATAACCCTAACCCTCACCCTATCTTAAACTTCACCCTATCCCTAATCTAAAGCACACCCTAACTTTAACCCTGACCCTAACCTTGACCTTGACCCACCTGTAACCCCAAACCTAACCCTTACAATAACTCTGACCCTAACCCTCACCCTAAACCCAATCCTAATCCTAACCCTGACCCTAACCCTAACCAAACCTTAACCCTAAATTTACCCTACCATAAACTTAAACCTAACCCTAACCGGTAACCTGAAATCTAAACCTAACCCTAGCGCTAGCCCTAAACCTAACCCTAACCCTAAATGTAACACTTAACCAAAACCCTCACCTTAACTGTAAACATAAATCTAACTCTTAACCTAACCCTAAATATAACCCTACCCTAAACCTAACCGAAACACTAACACCTAACTCGGAATCAAATCCTGATCTTTAGCCTAAACCTAACCTTAACCCTAAGCCTAACCCTAACCACTAACCCTAATTCTAACCCTAACCCTAAGCCTGATCCTAAACCGAACCCTAACCCTTACCCTAAACCTGACCCTAACATTAACCGAAACACCTAACCCTAACCCAAACTCTAAACCTAACCCTAACCTTAACCCAAACACCTAACCCTAACGCTAACCCTAACCCTCATCCTTAACATAAATTTCAAGATAAACCTAAGCCTAACCTTAACCCTAAATCTAAACCTAACCCTAAACTATCCCCTAAATATAGCCCTAAACCTAAACCTCATCCTAACCCTAACTACAACCCTGACCTAACCGTGACACTGCAAAACATCAGCTTAAGTGTAAACCTAACACTAACCCTCCCACGAACACCTAACCCTTTCCCTAACCCTAACCCTATCCCTAATCCTAACCTTAACCCTGACCTAAACCTAACACTTACCCTAACGCTAAGCTTAACCTTAACTCCACCCTAAAACTAACAAAAACTCTAAACCTGACCCTACCTCTTACCCTAAACCCTAGTACTAGCTCTAACTCTAAACCTAACCCTAACCTAGCCCTACCCTTTACCGTAAACCTCGCCTTAACCCTAACCTTACCCCTCCCCTAACCCTAACCCTAACACTAAACTTAGCCCTAACTGTAATCTTAACCCTAACGCTTACCCTGACCCTGACTATTAACTGAAACTTCACCCTAAACCTAACCCAAACTCGAACTCGAACCCTAACTATAACACTTACCCTAAACCCTCACCTTAACTGTAAACGTAAATCTAACTCTTACCGTAACCCTAAACTTAACCCTAATTATAACCCTATCCTAAACCTAACTGAAACACTAACCACTAACCCTAACTCTAACCCTAATGCTTAGCCTAAACCTAACCTTAACCCTAAACCTATCCTTAACCACTAACCCTAACTCTAACCCTAACCCGAAACCAAACCCTCACACTTAACCAAAATTTCAACCTAACCATAACCCTAAACCTACCCTAACTTCATTCAAACCCTAACCCTAAGCTAAACTAACACTAAACCTAACCCTAACCCTAAACCTAAATCTAACCCTAACCCTGAATCTAACCTGAACTCTAAACCCAAACCCTAAACCTGACCCTAACATTAATCCAAACACCTACCCCAACCCTAACCCTCATCCTTAACCTAAATTCCACCCTAAACCTAAGCCTAAAGCACTATCACCATACTCTAGCCCTAACTCTAAACCTAACCTAACTCTAACCCTAAACCTTACTGTAACACCCAAAAACATCAGCTTAATGTAAACATAACACTAATCCTCACACGAAACCCTAACCCTTTCCCTAACCCTATCCCTCATCCTAACCCTAAACCTGACGTAAACCTAACTCTTACCCTAACCTTAAACTTGACCTTAACCTTAACTCTACCCTAACCTTAACCGTAAACCTAACAATAACTCTAAACCTGACCTTAACCCTAACCCTAAACCCTAGCACTAACTCTAAACCTAATCCTAACCTAGCCTTACACTTTACCGTAAACCTAGTCTTAACCCTAACCTGACCGCTACCTTAACCCTAACCTAAACCTAACCCTAACACTAACCTTAACCCTAAATCTGACATTAACCCTGAACCCCACTATTAACTGAATCTTCACCATGACCCTAACTCTAACCCTAACCATAACAATTACCCTAAACCCTCACCTTAACTGTAAACCTAAACCTAACCCTCACCATATCCCCAACCCTCACCCTAACCCCTAACTATATTCCTAACCCTAAACCTAATGCTATCCCTAACCCTAACTGTAACCCTAACACGAACAGTAACCCTAATCTAACACTAACCCTAACATTCACCCTAAACTTAAACCTACCCTAACCATAAACCTAAAACTACCACCCTAAACCTAACGTCTAACACTAACCCTAATCCTAACCCTAACCCTAACTCTCACCCTTAACCTAAACTTCACACTAACCCTAAACCTAAAACTAACCCTAACACTAAACATAACCCCTAACCCTAAACTGGACCCTAAATCTAACCATAACACTAACCTGAACACAAACCCAAACTCTAGCCCGAACCCTAAAAGTAACCCTCAGCCTATGCTAAACTTCAACCAAATCCTAACCCTAACCATAACCGTAAACGTAAACCTAGCCCAAACCCTAACCTTAAACCTAACTCTAACCGTAAAGCTAGTCCATCTGTAACCCTAAACCTAAGCCTTACAATAGCTCTGAACCTAACCCTAATCCTAAGCCCAACAATAGACCTAATCCTAAACCTAACCCGAACTCTAAACTTGACCCTAAATAGAACACTAACTCTAACCCTAAACCAGGACTTAAACCTAAAACTTACCCTGCACCTAACCCTAAACCTAACCCTAACTCTAACTCTAACCCTAATCCTAACACTTGTCCTAAAACCTAACCTTAACTGCAATACTAACTGTAACCCTCACCTAACCCCTAACCGTACCCCCAAAAGCTAACCCTACCGCTATCCCTAACCCTAACCCTAACACTCACCTGAAAACCTAAGCCCTAACGATAACCCTAACCCTAACCCAAAACCTAACCCCTCGCACCAAAGCCTAACCCTAACTCTAACACTAACCCTAAAACTAATCATAAAACTAACCCTAACCCTAAACCAAACCTAACCATGACCAGAACCACAATGCCTAACCGGAACCCTCACCCAAGCCCTCACCCAAAACTACTCCTCTAATCCCTAACACCTTACCATAACCAGAATCCTAACCCTACCCAACCCTAATCCTAAACCTAATCCTCACACCAACCACAAAGCCTAACACAAACCGTAAACCTAACCCTAACCGTAACACTGAACTTAACCCTAACCTAAAATCTACGCCAACCCTAAAAGTAAACAGAACCCATAAACTTATTCCTAACCCTAAACATAACCTTAACACTAACCTGAAAACTCAAGCAAACCTTAGCCATAACCCTAACCCTCACCCTATCTTAAACTTCACCCTATCCCTAATCTAAAGCACACCCTAACTTTAACCCTGACCCTAACCTTGACCTTGACCCACCTGTAACCCCAAACCTAACCCTTACAATAACTCTGACCCTAACCCTCACCCTAAACCCAATCCTAATCCTAACCCTGACCCTAACCCTAACCAAACCTTAACCCTAAATTTACCCTACCATAAACTTAAACCTAACCCTAACCGGTAACCTAATACTATCTCTCTATGCTAGCGCTAGCCCTAAACCTAACCCTAACCCTAAATGTAACACTTAACCAAAACCCTCACCTTAACTGTAAACATAAATCTAACTCTTAACCTAACCCTAAATATAACCCTACCCTAAACCTAACCGAAACACTAACACCTAACTCGGAATCAAATCCTGATCTTTAGCCTAAACCTAACCTTAACCCTAAGCCTAACCCTAACCACTAACCCTAATTCTAACCCTAACCCTAAGCCTGATCCTAAACCGAACCCTAACCCTTACCCTAAACCTGACCCTAACATTAACCGAAACACCTAACCCTAACCCAAACTCTAAACCTAACCCTAACCTTAACCCAAACACCTAACCCTAACGCTAACCCTAACCCTCATCCTTAACATAAATTTCAAGATAAACCTAAGCCTAACCTTAACCCTAAATCTAAACCTAACCCTAAACTATCCCCTAAATATAGCCCTAAACCTAAACCTCATCCTAACCCTAACTACAACCCTGACCTAACCGTGACACTGCAAAACATCAGCTTAAGTGTAAACCTAACACTAACCCTCCCACGAACACCTAACCCTTTCCCTAACCCTAACCCTATCCCTAATCCTAACCTTAACCCTGACCTAAACCTAACACTTACCCTAACGCTAAGCTTAACCTTAACTCCACCCTAAAACTAACAAAAACTCTAAACCTGACCCTACCTCTTACCCTAAACCCTAGTACTAGCTCTAACTCTAAACCTAACCCTAACCTAGCCCTACCCTTTACCGTAAACCTCGCCTTAACCCTAACCTTACCCCTCCCCTAACCCTAACCCTAACACTAAACTTAGCCCTAACTGTAATCTTAACCCTAACGCTTACCCTGACCCTGACTATTAACTGAAACTTCACCCTAAACCTAACCCAAACTCGAACTCGAACCCTAACTATAACACTTACCCTAAACCCTCACCTTAACTGTAAACGTAAATCTAACTCTTACCGTAACCCTAAACTTAACCCTAATTATAACCCTATCCTAAACCTAACTGAAACACTAACCACTAACCCTAACTCTAACCCTAATGCTTAGCCTAAACCTAACCTTAACCCTAAACCTATCCTTAACCACTAACCCTAACTCTAACCCTAACCCGAAACCAAACCCTCACACTTAACCAAAATTTCAACCTAACCATAACCCTAAACCTACCCTAACTTCATTCAAACCCTAACCCTAAGCTAAACTAACACTAAACCTAACCCTAACCCTAAACCTAAATCTAACCCTAACCCTGAATCTAACCTGAACTCTAAACCCAAACCCTAAACCTGACCCTAACATTAATCCAAACACCTACCCCAACCCTAACCCTCATCCTTAACCTAAATTCCACCCTAAACCTAAGCCTAAAGCACTATCACCATACTCTAGCCCTAACTCTAAACCTAACCTAACTCTAACCCTAAACCTTACTGTAACACCCAAAAACATCAGCTTAATGTAAACATAACACTAATCCTCACACGAAACCCTAACCCTTTCCCTAACCCTATCCCTCATCCTAACCCTAAACCTGACGTAAACCTAACTCTTACCCTAACCTTAAACTTGACCTTAACCTTAACTCTACCCTAACCTTAACCGTAAACCTAACAATAACTCTAAACCTGACCTTAACCCTAACCCTAAACCCTAGCACTAACTCTAAACCTAATCCTAACCTAGCCTTACACTTTACCGTAAACCTAGTCTTAACCCTAACCTGACCGCTACCTTAACCCTAACCTAAACCTAACCCTAACACTAACCTTAACCCTAAATCTGACATTAACCCTGAACCCCACTATTAACTGAATCTTCACCATGACCCTAACTCTAACCCTAACCATAACAATTACCCTAAACCCTCACCTTAACTGTAAACCTAAACCTAACCCTCACCATATCCCCAACCCTCACCCTAACCCCTAACTATATTCCTAACCCTAAACCTAATGCTATCCCTAACCCTAACTGTAACCCTAACACGAACAGTAACCCTAATCTAACACTAACCCTAACATTCACCCTAAACTTAAACCTACCCTAACCATAAACCTAAAACTACCACCCTAAACCTAACGTCTAACACTAACCCTAATCCTAACCCTAACCCTAACTCTCACCCTTAACCTAAACTTCACACTAACCCTAAACCTAAAACTAACCCTAACACTAAACATAACCCCTAACCCTAAACTGGACCCTAAATCTAACCATAACACTAACCTGAACACAAACCCAAACTCTAGCCCGAACCCTAAAAGTAACCCTCAGCCTATGCTAAACTTCAACCAAATCCTAACCCTAACCATAACCGTAAACGTAAACCTAGCCCAAACCCTAACCTTAAACCTAACTCTAACCGTAAAGCTAGTCCATCTGTAACCCTAAACCTAAGCCTTACAATAGCTCTGAACCTAACCCTAATCCTAAGCCCAACAATAGACCTAATCCTAAACCTAACCCGAACTCTAAACTTGACCCTAAATAGAACACTAACTCTAACCCTAAACCAGGACTTAAACCTAAAACTTACCCTGCACCTAACCCTAAACCTAACCCTAACTCTAACTCTAACCCTAATCCTAACACTTGTCCTAAAACCTAACCTTAACTGCAATACTAACTGTAACCCTCACCTAACCCCTAACCGTACCCCCAAAAGCTAACCCTACCGCTATCCCTAACCCTAACCCTAACACTCACCTGAAAACCTAAGCCCTAACGATAACCCTAACCCTAACCCAAAACCTAACCCCTCGCACCAAAGCCTAACCCTAACTCTAACACTAACCCTAAAACTAATCATAAAACTAACCCTAACCCTAAACCAAACCTAACCATGACCAGAACCACAATGCCTAACCGGAACCCTCACCCAAGCCCTCACCCAAAACTACTCCTCTAATCCCTAACACCTTACCATAACCAGAATCCTAACCCTACCCAACCCTAATCCTAAACCTAATCCTCACACCAACCACAAAGCCTAACACAAACCGTAAACCTAACCCTAACTGTAACACTGAACTTAACCCTAACCTAAAATCTACGCCAACCCTAAAAGTAAACAGAACCCATAAACTTATTCCTAACCCTAAACATAACCTTAACACTAACCTGAAAACTCAAGCAAACCTTAGCCATAACCCTAACCCTCACCCTATCTTAAACTTCACCCTATCCCTAATCTAAAGCACACCCTAACTTTAACCCTGACCCTAACCTTGACCTTGACCCACCTGTAACCCCAAACCTAACCCTTACAATAACTCTGACCCTAACCCTCACCCTAAACCCAATCCTAATCCTAACCCTGACCCTAACCCTAACCAAACCTTAACCCTAAATTTACCCTACCATAAACTTAAACCTAACCCTAACCGGTAACCTGAAATCTAAACCTAACCCTAGCGCTAGCCCTAAACCTAACCCTAACCCTAAATGTAACACTTAACCAAAACCCTCACCTTAACTGTAAACATAAATCTAACACTTAACCTAACCCTAAATATAACCCTACCCTAAACCTAACCGAAACACTAACACCTAACTCGGAATCAAATCCTGATCTTTAGCCTAAACCTAACCTTAACCCTAAGCCTAACCCTAACCACTAACCCTAATTCTAACCCTAACCCTAAGCCTGATCCTAAACCGAACCCTAACCCTTACCCTAAACCTGACCCTAACATTAACCGAAACACCTAACCCTAACCCAAACTCTAAACCTAACCCTAACCTTAACCCAAACACCTAACCCTAACGCTAACCCTAACCCTCATCCTTAACATAAATTTCAAGATAAACCTAAGCCTAACCTTAACCCTAAATCTAAACCTAACCCTAAACTATCCCCTAAATATAGCCCTAAACCTAAACCTCATCCTAACCCTAACTACAACCCTGACCTAACCGTGACACTGCAAAACATCAGCTTAAGTGTAAACCTAACACTAACCCTCCCACGAACACCTAACCCTTTCCCTAACCCTAACCCTATCCCTATCCCTAATCCTAACCTTAACCCTGACCTAAACCTAACACTTACCCTAACGCTAAGCTTAACCTTAACTCCACCCTAAAACTAACAAAAACTCTAAACCTGACCCTACCTCTTACCCTAAACCCTAGTACTAGCTCTAACTCTAAACCTAACCCTAACCTAGCCCTACCCTTTACCGTAAACCTCGCCTTAACCCTAACCTTACCCCTCCCCTAACCCTAACCCTAACACTAAACTTAGCCCTAACTGTAATCTTAACCCTAACGCTTACCCTGACCCTGACTATTAACTGAAACTTCACCCTAAACCTAACCCAAACTCGAACTCGAACCCTAACTATAACACTTACCCTAAACCCTCACCTTAACTGTAAACGTAAATCTAACTCTTACCGTAACCCTAAACTTAACCCTAATTATAACCCTATCCTAAACCTAACTGAAACACTAACCACTAACCCTAACTCTAACCCTAATGCTTAGCCTAAACCTAACCTTAACCCTAAACCTATCCTTAACCACTAACCCTAACTCTAACCCTAACCCGAAACCAAACCCTCACACTTAACCAAAATTTCAACCTAACCATAACCCTAAACCTACCCTAACTTCATTCAAACCCTAACCCTAAGCTAAACTAACACTAAACCTAACCCTAACCCTAAACCTAAATCTAACCCTAACCCTGAATCTAAACTGAACTCTAAACCAAAACCCTAAACCTGACCCTAACATTAATCCAAACACCTACCCCAACCCTAACCCTCATCCTTAACCTAAATTCCACCCTAAACCTAAGCCTAAAGCACTCTCACCATACTCTAGCCCTAACTCTAAACCTAACCTAACTCTAACCCTAAACCTTACTGTAACACCCAAAAACATCAGCTTAATGTAAACATAACACTAATCCTCACACGAAACCCTAACCCTTTCCCTAACCCTATCCCTCATCCTAACCCTAAACCTGACGTAAACCTAACTCTTACCCTAACCTTAAACTTGACCTTAACCTTAACTCTACCCTAACCTTAACCGTAAACCTAACAATAACTCTAAACCTGACCTTAACCCTAACCCTAAACCCTAGCACTAACTCTAAACCTAATCCTAACCTAGCCTTACACTTTACCGTAAACCTAGTCTTAACCCTAACCTGACCGCTACCTTAACCCTAACCTAAACCTAACCCTAACACTAACCTTAACCCTAAATCTGACATTAACCCTGAACCCCACTATTAACTGAATCTTCACCATGACCCTAACTCTAACCCTAACCATAACAATTACCCTAAACCCTCACCTTAACTGTAAACCTAAACCTAACCCTCACCATATCCCCAACCCTCACCCTAACCCCTAACTATATTCCTAACCCTAAACCTAATGCTATCCCTAACCCTAACTGTAACCCTAACACGAACAGTAACCCTAATCTAACACTAACCCTAACATTCACCCTAAACTTAAACCTACCCTAACCATAAACCTAAAACTACCACCCTAAACCTAACGTCTAACACTAACCCTAATCCTAACCCTAACCCTAACTCTCACCCTTAACCTAAACTTCACACTAACCCTAAACCTAAAACTAACCCTAACACTAAACCTAACCCCTAACCCTAAACTGGACCCTAAATCTAACCATAACACTAACCTGAACACAAACCCAAACTCTAGCCCGAACCCTAAAAGTAACCCTCAGCCTATGCTAAACTTCAACCAAATCCTAACCCTAACCATAACCGTAAACGTAAACCTAGCCCAAACCCTAACCTTAAACCTAACTCTAACCGTAAAGCTAGTCCATCTGTAACCCTAAACCTAAGCCTTACAATAGCTCTGAACCTAACCCTAATCCTAAGCCCAACAATAGACCTAATCCTAAACCTAACCCGAACTCTAAACTTGACCCTAAATAGAACACTAACTCTAACCCTAAACCAGGACTTAAACCTAAAACTTACCCTGCACCTAACCCTAAACCTAACCCTAACTCTAACTCTAACCCTAATCCTAACACTTGTCCTAAAACCTAACCTTAACTGCAATACTAACTGTAACCCTCACCTAACCCCTAACCGTACCCCCAAAAGCTAACCCTAATGCTATCCCTAACCCTAACCCTAACACTCACCTGAAAACCTAAGCCCTAACGATAACCCTAACCCTAACCCAAAACCTAACCCCTCGCACCAAAGCCTAACCCTAACTCTAACACTAACCCTAAAACTAATCATAAAACTAACCCTAACCCTAAACCAAACCTAACCATGACCAGAACCACAATGCCTAACCGGAACCCTCACCCAAGCCCTCACCCAAAACTACTCCTCTAATCCCTAACACCTTACCATAACCAGAATCCTAACCCTACCCAACCCTAATCCTAAACCTAATCCTCACACCAACCACAAAGCCTAACACAAACCGTAAACCTAACCCTAACCGTAACACTGAACTTAACCCTAACCTAAAATCTACCCCAACCCTAAAAGTAAACAGAACCCATAAACTTATTCCTAACCCTAAACATAACCTTAACACTAACCTGAAAACTCAAGCAAACCTTAGCCATAACCCTAACCCTCACCCTATCTTAAACTTCACCCTATCCCTAATCTAAAGCACACCCTAACTTTAACCCTGACCCTAACCTTGACCTTGACCCACCTGTAACCCCAAACCTAACCCTTACAATAACTCTGACCCTAACCCTCACCCTAAACCTAATCCTAATCCTAACCCTGACCCTAACCCTAACCAAACCTTAACCCTAAATTTACCCTACCATAAACTTAAACCTAACCCTAACCGGTAACCTGAAATCTAAACCTAACCCTAGCCCTAGCCCTAAACCTAACCCTAACCCTAAATGTAACACTTAACCAAAACCCTCACCTTAACTGTAAACATAAATCTAACTCTTAACCTAACCCTAAATATAACCCTACCCTAAACCTAACCGAAACACTAACACCTAACTCGGAATCAAATCCTGATCTTTAGCCTAAACCTAACCTTAACCCTAAGCCTAACCCTAACCACTAACCCTAATTCTAACCCTAACCCTAAGCCTGATCCTAAACCGAACCCTAACCCTTACCCTAAACCTGACCCTAACATTAACCGAAACACCTAACCCTAACCCAAACTCTAAACCTAACCCTAACCTTAACCCAAACACCTAACCCTAACGCTAACCCTAACCCTCATCCTTAACATAAATTTCAAGATAAACCTAAGCCTAACCTTAACCCTAAATCTAAACCTAACCCTAAACTATCCCCTAAATATAGCCCTAAACCTAAACCTCATCCTAACCCTAACTACAACCCTGACCTAACCGTGACACTGCAAAACATCAGCTTAAGTGTAAACCTAACACTAACCCTCCCACGAACACCTAACCCTTTCCCTAACCCTAACCCTATCCCTAATCCTAACCTTAACCCTGACCTAAACCTAACACTTACCCTAACGCTAAGCTTAACCTTAACTCCACCCTAAAACTAACAAAAACTCTAAACCTGACCCTACCTCTTACCCTAAACCCTAGTACTAGCTCTAACTCTAAACCTAACCCTAACCTAGCCCTACCCTTTACCGTAAACCTCGCCTTAACCCTAACCTTACCCCTCCCCTAACCCTAACCCTAACACTAAACTTAGCCCTAACTGTAATCTTAACCCTAACGCTTACCCTGACCCTGACTATTAACTGAAACTTCACCCTAAACCTAACCCAAACTCGAACTCGAACCCTAACTATAACACTTACCCTAAACCCTCACCTTAACTGTAAACGTAAATCTAACTCTTACCGTAACCCTAAACTTAACCCTAATTATAACCCTATCCTAAACCTAACTGAAACACTAACCACTAACCCTAACTCTAACCCTAATGCTTAGCCTAAACCTAACCTTAACCCTAAACCTATCCTTAACCACTAACCCTAACTCTAACCCTAACCCGAAACCAAACCCTCACACTTAACCAAAATTTCAACCTAACCATAACCCTAAACCTACCCTAACTTCATTCAAACCCTAACCCTAAGCTAAACTAACACTAAACCTAACCCTAACCCTAAACCTAAATCTAACCCTAACCCTGAATCTAACCTGAACTCTAAACCAAAACCCTAAACCTGACCCTAACATTAATCCAAACACCTACCCCAACCCTAACCCTCATCCTTAAACTAAATTCCACCCTAAACCTAAGCCTAAAGCACTATCACCATACTCTAGCCCTAACTCTAAACCTAACCTAACTCTAACCCTAAACCTTACTGTAACACCCAAAAACATCAGCTTAATGTAAACATAACACTAATCCTCACACGAAACCCTAACCCTTTCCCTAACCCTATCCCTCATCCTAACCCTAAACCTGACGTAAACCTAACTCTTACCCTAACCTTAAACTTGACCTTAACCTTAACTCTACCCTAACCTTAACCGTAAACCTAACAATAACTCTAAACCTGACCTTAACCCTAACCCTAAACCCTAGCACTAACTCTAAACCTAATCCTAACCTAGCCTTACACTTTACCGTAAACCTAGTCTTAACCCTAACCTGACCGCTACCTTAACCCTAACCTAAACCTAACCCTAACACTAACCTTAACCCTAAATCTGACATTAACCCTGAACCCCACTATTAACTGAATCTTCACCATGACCCTAACTCTAACCCTAACCATAACAATTACCCTAAACCCTCACCTTAACTGTAAACCTAAACCTAACCCTCACCATATCCCCAACCCTCACCCTAACCCCTAACTATATTCCTAACCCTAAACCTAATGCTATCCCTAACCCTAACTGTAACCCTAACACGAACAGTAACCCTAATCTAACACTAACCCTAACATTAACCCTAAACTTAAACCTACCCTAACCATAAACCTAAAACTAGCACCCTAAACCTAACGTCTAACACTAACCCTAATCCTAACCCTAACCCTAACTCTCACCCTTAACCTAAACTTCACACTAACCCTAAACCTAAAACTAACCCTAACACTAAACCTAACCCCTAACCCTAAACTGGACCCTAAATCTAACCATAACACTAACCTGAACACAAACCCAAACTCTAGCCCGAACCCTAAAAGTAACCCTCAGCCTATGCTAAACTTCAACCAAATCCTAACCCTAACCATAACCGTAAACGTAAACCTAGCCCAAACCCTAACCTTAAACCTAACTCTAACCGTAAAGCTAGTCCATCTGTAACCCTAAACCTAAGCCTTACAATAGCTCTGAACCTAACCCTAATCCTAAGCCCAACAATAGACCTAATCCTAAACCTAACCCGAACTCTAAACTTGACCCTAAATAGAACACTAACTCTAACCCTAAACCAGGACTTAAACCTAAAACTTACCCTGCACCTAACCCTAAACCTAACCCTAACTCTAACTCTAACCCTAATCCTAACACTTGTCCTAAAACCTAACCTTAACTGCAATACTAACTGTAACCCTCACCTAACCCCTAACCGTACCCCCAAAAGCTAACCCTACCGCTATCCCTAACCCTAACCCTAACACTCACCTGAAAACCTAAGCCGTAACGATAACCCTAACCCTAACCCAAAACCTAACCCCTCGCACCAAAGCCTAACCCTAACTCTAATACTAACCCTAAAACTAATCATAAAACTAACCCTAACCCTAAACCAAACCTAACCATGACCAGAACCACAATGCCTAACCGGAACCCTCACCCAAGCCCTCACCCAAAACTACTCCTCTAATCCCTAACACCTTACCATAACCAGAATCCTAACCCTACCCAACCCTAATCCTAAACCTAATCCTCACACCAACCACAATGCCTAACACAAACCGTAAACCTAACCCTAACCGTAACACTGAACTTAACCCTAACCTAAAATCTACCCCTAACCTTAAAAGTAAACAGAACCCATAAACTTATTCCTAACCCTAAACATAACCTTAACACTAACCTGAAAACTCAAGCAAACCTTAGCCATAACCCTAACCCTCACCCTATCTTAAACTTCACCCTATCCCTAATCTAAAGCACACCCTAACTTTAACCCTGAACCTAACCTTGACCTTGACCCACCTGTAACCCCAAATCTAACCCTTACAATAACTCTGACCCTAACCCTCACCCTAAACCTAATCCTAATCCTAACCCTGACCCTAACCCTAACCAAACCTTAACCCTAACTTTACCCTACCATAAACTTAAACCTAACCCTAACCGGTAACCTGAAATCTAAACCTAACCCTAGCCCTAGCCCTAAACCTAACCCTAACCCTAACCCTAAATGTAACACTTACCCAAAACCCTCACCTTAACTGTAAACATAAATCTAACTCTTAACCTAACCCTAAATATAACCCTACCCTAAACCTAACCGAAACACTAACACCTAACTCGGAATCAAATCCTGATCTTTAGCCTAAACCTAACCTTAACCCTAAGCCTAACCCTAACCACTAACCCTAATTCTAACCCGAACCCTAAGCCTGATCCTAAACCGAACCCTAACCCTTACCCTAAACCTGACCCTAACATTAACCGAAACACCTAACCCTAACCCAAACCCTAAACCTAACCCTAACCTTAACCCAAACACCTAACCCTAACGCTAACCCTAACCCTCATCCTTAACATAAATTTCAAGATAAACCTAAGCCTAACCTTAACCCTAAATCTAAACCTAACCCTAAACTATCCCCTAAATATAGCCCTAAACCTAAACCTCATCCTAACCCTAACTACAACCCTGACCTAACCGTGACACTGCAAAACATCAGCTTAAGTGTAAACCTAACACTAACCCTCCCACGAACACCTAACCCTTTCCCTAACCCTAACCCTATCCCTAATCCTAACCTTAACCCTGACCTAAACCTAACACTTACCCTAACGCTAAGCTTAACCTTAACTCCACCCTAAAACTAACAAAAACTCTAAACCTGACCCTACCTCTTACCCTAAACCCTAGTACTAGCTCTAACTCTAAACCTAACCCTAACCTAGCCCTACCCTTTACCGTAAACCTCGCCTTAACCCTAACCTTACCCCTCCCCTAACCCTAACCCTAACACTAAACTTAACCCTAACTGTAATCTTAACCCTAACGCTTACCCTGACCCTGACTATTAACTGAAACTTCACCCTAAACCTAACCCAAACTCTAACTCGAACCCTAACTATAACACTTACCCTAAACCCTCACCTTAACTGTAAACGTAAATCTAACTCTTACCGTAACCCTAAACTTAACCCTAATTATAACCCTATCCTAAACCTAACTGAAACACTAACCACTAACCCTAACTCTAACCCTAATGCTTAGCCTAAACCTAACCTTAACCCTAAACCTATCCTTAACCACTAACCCTAACTCTAACCCTAACCCGAAACCAAACCCTCACACTTAACCAAAATTTCAACCTAACCATAACCCTAAACCTACCCTAACTTCATTCAAACCCTAACCCTAAGCTAAACTAATACTAAACCTAACCCTAACCCTAAACCTAAATCTAACCCTAACCCTGAATCTAAACTGAACTCTAAACCAAAACCCTAAACCTGACCCTAACATTAATCCAAACACCTACCCCAACCCTAACCCTCATCCTTAACCTAAATTCCACCCTAAACCTAAGCCTAAAGCACTATCACCATACTCTAGCCCTAACTCTAAACCTAACCTAACTCTAACCCTAAACCTTACTGTAACACCCAAAAACATCAGCTTAATGTAAACATAACACTAATCCTCACACGAAACCCTAACCCTTTCCCTAACCCTATCCCTCATCCTAACCCTAAACCTGACGTAAACCTAACTCTTACCCTAACCTTAAACTTGACCTTAACCTTAACTCTACCCTAACCTTAACCGTAAACCTAACAATAACTCTAAACCTGACCTTAACCCTAACCCTAAACCCTAGCACTAACTCTAAACCTAATCCTAACCTAGCCTTACACTTTACCGTAAACCTAGTCTTAACCCTAACCTGACCGCTACCTTAACCCTAACCTAAACCTAACCCTAACACTAACCTTAACCCTAAATCTGACATTAACCCTGAACCCCACTATTAACTGAATCTTCACCATGACCCTAACTCTAACCCTAACCATAACAATTACCCTAAACCCTCACCTTAACTGTAAACCTAAACCTAACCCTCACCATATCCCCAACCCTCACCCTAACCCCTAACTATATTCCTAACCCTAAACCTAATGCTATCCCTAACCCTAACTGTAACCCTAACACGAACAGTAACCCTAATCTAACACTAACCCTAACATTAACCCTAAACTTAAACCTACCCTAACCATAAACCTAAAACTAGCACCCTAAACCTAACGTCTAACACTAACCCTAATCCTAACCCTAACCCTAACTCTCACCCTTAACCTAAACTTCACACTAACCCTAAACCTAAAACTAACCCTAACACTAAACCTAACCCCTAACCCTAAACTGGACCCTAAATCTAACCATAACACTAACCTGAACACAAACCCAAACTCTAGCCCGAACCCTAAAAGTAACCCTCAGCCTATGCTAAACTTCAACCAAATCCTAACCCTAACCATAACCGTAAACGTAAACCTAGCCCAAACCCTAACCTTAAACCTAACTCTAACCGTAAAGCTAGTCCATCTGTAACCCTAAACCTAAGCCTTACAATAGCTCTGAACCTAACCCTAATCCTAAGCCCAACAATAGACCTAATCCTAAACCTAACCCGAACTCTAAACTTGACCCTAAATAGAACACTAACTCTAACCCTAAACCAGGACTTAAACCTAAAACTTACCCTGCACCTAACCCTAAACCTAACCCTAACTCTAACTCTAACCCTAATCCTAACACTTGTCCTAAAACCTAACCTTAACTGCAATACTAACTGTAACCCTCACCTAACCCCTAACCGTACCCCCAAAAGCTAACCCTACCGCTATCCCTAACCCTAACCCTAACACTCACCTGAAAACCTAAGCCGTAACGATAACCCTAACCCTAACCCAAAACCTAACCCCTCGCACCAAAGCCTAACCCTAACTCTAATACTAACCCTAAAACTAATCATAAAACTAACCCTAACCCTAAACCAAACCTAACCATGACCAGAACCACAATGCCTAACCGGAACCCTCACCCAAGCCCTCACCCAAAACTACTCCTCTAATCCCTAACACCTTACCATAACCAGAATCCTAACCCTACCCAACCCTAATCCTAAACCTAATCCTCACACCAACCACAATGCCTAACACAAACCGTAAACCTAACCCTAACCGTAACACTGAACTTAACCCTAACCTAAAATCTACCCCTAACCTTAAAAGTAAACAGAACCCATAAACTTATTCCTAACCCTAAACATAACCTTAACACTAACCTGAAAACTCAAGCAAACCTTAGCCATAACCCTAACCCTCACCCTATCTTAAACTTCACCCTATCCCTAATCTAAAGCACACCCTAACTTTAACCCTGAACCTAACCTTGACCTTGACCCACCTGTAACCCCAAATCTAACCCTTACAATAACTCTGACCCTAACCCTCACCCTAAACCTAATCCTAATCCTAACCCTGACCCTAACCCTAACCAAACCTTAACCCTAACTTTACCCTACCATAAACTTAAACCTAACCCTAACCGGTAACCTGAAATCTAAACCTAACCCTAGCCCTAGCCCTAAACCTAACCCTAACCCTAACCCTAAATGTAACACTTACCCAAAACCCTCACCTTAACTGTAAACATAAATCTAACTCTTAACCTAACCCTAAATATAACCCTACCCTAAACCTAACCGAAACACTAACACCTAACTCGGAATCAAATCCTGATCTTTAGCCTAAACCTAACCTTAACCCTAAGCCTAACCCTAACCACTAACCCTAATTCTAACCCGAACCCTAAGCCTGATCCTAAACCGAACCCTAACCCTTACCCTAAACCTGACCCTAACATTAACCGAAACACCTAACCCTAACCCAAACCCTAAACCTAACCCTAACCTTAACCCAAACACCTAACCCTAACGCTAACCCTAACCCTCATCCTTAACATAAATTTCAAGATAAACCTAAGCCTAACCTTAACCCTAAATCTAAACCTAACCCTAAACTATCCCCTAAATATAGCCCTAAACCTAAACCTCATCCTAACCCTAACTACAACCCTGACCTAACCGTGACACTGCAAAACATCAGCTTAAGTGTAAACCTAACACTAACCCTCCCACGAACACCTAACCCTTTCCCTAACCCTAACCCTATCCCTAATCCTAACCTTAACCCTGACCTAAACCTAACACTTACCCTAACGCTAAGCTTAACCTTAACTCCACCCTAAAACTAACAAAAACTCTAAACCTGACCCTACCTCTTACCCTAAACCCTAGTACTAGCTCTAACTCTAAACCTAACCCTAACCTAGCCCTACCCTTTACCGTAAACCTCGCCTTAACCCTAACCTTACCCCTCCCCTAACCCTAACCCTAACACTAAACTTAACCCTAACTGTAATCTTAACCCTAACGCTTACCCTGACCCTGACTATTAACTGAAACTTCACCCTAAACCTAACCCAAACTCTAACTCGAACCCTAACTATAACACTTACCCTAAACCCTCACCTTAACTGTAAACGTAAATCTAACTCTTACCGTAACCCTAAACTTAACCCTAATTATAACCCTATCCTAAACCTAACTGAAACACTAACCACTAACCCTAACTCTAACCCTAATGCTTAGCCTAAACCTAACCTTAACCCTAAACCTATCCTTAACCACTAACCCTAACTCTAACCCTAACCCGAAACCAAACCCTCACACTTAACCAAAATTTCAACCTAACCATAACCCTAAACCTACCCTAACTTCATTCAAACCCTAACCCTAAGCTAAACTAATACTAAACCTAACCCTAACCCTAAACCTAAATCTAACCCTAACCCTGAATCTAAACTGAACTCTAAACCAAAACCCTAAACCTGACCCTAACATTAATCCAAACACCTACCCCAACCCTAACCCTCATCCTTAACCTAAATTCCACCCTAAACCTAAGCCTAAAGCACTATCACCATACTCTAGCCCTAACTCTAAACCTAACCTAACTCTAACCCTAAACCTTACTGTAACACCCAAAAACATCAGCTTAATGTAAACATAACACTAATCCTCACACGAAACCCTAACCCTTTCCCTAACCCTATCCCTCATCCTAACCCTAAACCTGACGTAAACCTAACTCTTACCCTAACCTTAAACTTGACCTTAACCTTAACTCTACCCTAACCTTAACCGTAAACCTAACAATAACTCTAAACCTGACCTTAACCCTAACCCTAAACCCTAGCACTAACTCTAAACCTAATCCTAACCTAGCCTTACACTTTACCGTAAACCTAGTCTTAACCCTAACCTGACCGCTACCTTAACCCTAACCTAAACCTAACCCTAACACTAACCTTAACCCTAAATCTGACATTAACCCTGAACCCCACTATTAACTGAATCTTCACCATGACCCTAACTCTAACCCTAACCATAACAATTACCCTAAACCCTCACCTTAACTGTAAACCTAAACCTAACCCTCACCATATCCCCAACCCTCACCCTAACCCCTAACTATATTCCTAACCCTAAACCTAATGCTATCCCTAACCCTAACTGTAACCCTAACATGAACTGTAACCCTAATCTAACACTCCTAACATTAACCCTAAACTTAAACCTACCCTAACCATAAACCTAAAACTAGCACCCTAAACCTAACGTCTAACACTAACCCTAATCCTAACCCTAACCCTAACTCTCACCCTTAACCTAAACTTCACACTAACCCTAAACCTAAAACTAACCCTAACACTAAACCTAACCCCTAACCCTAAACTGGACCCTAAATCTAACCATAACACTAACCTGAACACAAACCCAAACTCTAGCCCGAACCCTAAAAGTAACCCTCAGCCTATGCTAAACTTCAACCAAATCCTAACCCTAACCATAACCGTAAACGTAAACCTAGCCCAAACCCTAACCTTAAACCTAACTCTAACCGTAAAGCTAGTCCATCTGTAACCCTAAACCTAAGCCTTACAATAGCTCTGAACCTAACCCTAATCCTAAGCCCAACAATAGACCTAATCCTAAACCTAACCCGAACTCTAAACTTGACCCTAAATAGAACACTAACTCTAACCCTAAACCAGGACTTAAACCTAAAACTTACCCTGCACCTAACCCTAAACCTAACCCTAACTCTAACTCTAACCCTAATCCTAACACTTGTCCTAAAACCTAACCTTAACTGCAATACTAACTGTAACCCTCACCTAACCCCTAACCGTACCCCCAAAAGCTAACCCTACCGCTATCCCTAACCCTAACCCTAACACTCACCTGAAAACCTAAGCCGTAACGATAACCCTAACCCTAACCCAAAACCTAACCCCTCGCACCAAAGCCTAACCCTAACTCTAATACTAACCCTAAAACTAATCATAAAACTAACCCTAACCCTAAACCAAACCTAACCATGACCAGAACCACAATGCCTAACCGGAACCCTCACCCAAGCCCTCACCCAAAACTACTCCTCTAATCCCTAACACCTTACCATAACCAGAATCCTAACCCTACCCAACCCTAATCCTAAACCTAATCCTCACACCAACCACAATGCCTAACACAAACCGTAAACCTAACCCTAACCGTAACACTGAACTTAACCCTAACCTAAAATCTACCCCTAACCTTAAAAGTAAACAGAACCCATAAACTTATTCCTAACCCTAAACATAACCTTAACACTAACCTGAAAACTCAAGCAAACCTTAGCCATAACCCTAACCCTCACCCTATCTTAAACTTCACCCTATCCCTAATCTAAAGCACACCCTAACTTTAACCCTGAACCTAACCTTGACCTTGACCCACCTGTAACCCCAAATCTAACCCTTACAATAACTCTGACCCTAACCCTCACCCTAAACCTAATCCTAATCCTAACCCTGACCCTAACCCTAACCAAACCTTAACCCTAACTTTACCCTACCATAAACTTAAACCTAACCCTAACCGGTAACCTGAAATCTAAACCTAACCCTAGCCCTAGCCCTAAACCTAACCCTAACCCTAACCCTAAATGTAACACTTACCCAAAACCCTCACCTTAACTGTAAACATAAATCTAACTCTTAACCTAACCCTAAATATAACCCTACCCTAAACCTAACCGAAACACTAACACCTAACTCGGAATCAAATCCTGATCTTTAGCCTAAACCTAACCTTAACCCTAAGCCTAACCCTAACCACTAACCCTAATTCTAACCCGAACCCTAAGCCTGATCCTAAACCGAACCCTAACCCTTACCCTAAACCTGACCCTAACATTAACCGAAACACCTAACCCTAACCCAAACCCTAAACCTAACCCTAACCTTAACCCAAACACCTAACCCTAACGCTAACCCTAACCCTCATCCTTAACATAAATTTCAAGATAAACCTAAGCCTAACCTTAACCCTAAATCTAAACCTAACCCTAAACTATCCCCTAAATATAGCCCTAAACCTAAACCTCATCCTAACCCTAACTACAACCCTGACCTAACCGTGACACTGCAAAACATCAGCTTAAGTGTAAACCTAACACTAACCCTCCCACGAACACCTAACCCTTTCCCTAACCCTAACCCTATCCCTAATCCTAACCTTAACCCTGACCTAAACCTAACACTTACCCTAACGCTAAGCTTAACCTTAACTCCACCCTAAAACTAACAAAAACTCTAAACCTGACCCTACCTCTTACCCTAAACCCTAGTACTAGCTCTAACTCTAAACCTAACCCTAACCTAGCCCTACCCTTTACCGTAAACCTCGCCTTAACCCTAACCTTACCCCTCCCCTAACCCTAACCCTAACACTAAACTTAACCCTAACTGTAATCTTAACCCTAACGCTTACCCTGACCCTGACTATTAACTGAAACTTCACCCTAAACCTAACCCAAACTCTAACTCGAACCCTAACTATAACACTTACCCTAAACCCTCACCTTAACTGTAAACGTAAATCTAACTCTTACCGTAACCCTAAACTTAACCCTAATTATAACCCTATCCTAAACCTAACTGAAACACTAACCACTAACCCTAACTCTAACCCTAATGCTTAGCCTAAACCTAACCTTAACCCTAAACCTATCCTTAACCACTAACCCTAACTCTAACCCTAACCCGAAACCAAACCCTCACACTTAACCAAAATTTCAACCTAACCATAACCCTAAACCTACCCTAACTTCATTCAAACCCTAACCCTAAGCTAAACTAATACTAAACCTAACCCTAACCCTAAACCTAAATCTAACCCTAACCCTGAATCTAAACTGAACTCTAAACCAAAACCCTAAACCTGACCCTAACATTAATCCAAACACCTACCCCAACCCTAACCCTCATCCTTAACCTAAATTCCACCCTAAACCTAAGCCTAAAGCACTATCACCATACTCTAGCCCTAACTCTAAACCTAACCTAACTCTAACCCTAAACCTTACTGTAACACCCAAAAACATCAGCTTAATGTAAACATAACACTAATCCTCACACGAAACCCTAACCCTTTCCCTAACCCTATCCCTCATCCTAACCCTAAACCTGACGTAAACCTAACTCTTACCCTAACCTTAAACTTGACCTTAACCTTAACTCTACCCTAACCTTAACCGTAAACCTAACAATAACTCTAAACCTGACCTTAACCCTAACCCTAAACCCTAGCACTAACTCTAAACCTAATCCTAACCTAGCCTTACACTTTACCGTAAACCTAGTCTTAACCCTAACCTGACCGCTACCTTAACCCTAACCTAAACCTAACCCTAACACTAACCTTAACCCTAAATCTGACATTAACCCTGAACCCCACTATTAACTGAATCTTCACCATGACCCTAACTCTAACCCTAACCATAACAATTACCCTAAACCCTCACCTTAACTGTAAACCTAAACCTAACCCTCACCATATCCCCAACCCTCACCCTAACCCCTAACTATATTCCTAACCCTAAACCTAATGCTATCCCTAACCCTAACTGTAACCCTAACATGAACTGTAACCCTAATCTAACACTAACCCTAACATTAACCCTAAACTTAAACCTACCCTAACCATAAACCTAAAACTAGCACCCTAAACCTAACGTCTAACACTAACCCTAATCCTAACCGTAACCCTAACTCTCACCCTTAACCTAAACTTCACACTAACCCTAAACCTAAAACTAACCCTAACACTAAACATAACCCCTAACCCTAAACTGGACCCTAAATCTAACCATAACACTAACCTGAACACAAACCCAAACTCTAGCCCGAACCCTAAAAGTAACCCTCAGCCTATGCTAAACTTCAACCAAATCCTAACCCTAACCATAACCGTAAACGTAAACCTAGCCCAAACCCTAACCTTAAACCTAACTCTAACCGTAAAGCTAGTCCATCTGTAACCCTAAACCTAAGCCTTACAATAGCTCTGAACCTAACCCTAATCCTAAGCCCAACAATAGACCTAATCCTAAACCTAACCCGAACTCTAAACTTGACCCTAAATAGAACACTAACTCTAACCCTAAACCAGGACTTAAACCTAAAACTTACCCTGCACCTAACCCTAAACCTAACCCTAACTCTAACTCTAACCCTAATCCTAACACTTGTCCTAAAACCTAACCTTAACTGCAATACTAACTGTAACCCTCACCTAACCCCTAACCGTACCCCCAAAAGCTAACCCTAATGCTATCCCTAACCCTAACCCTAACACTCACCTGAAAACCTAAGCCCTAACGATAACCCTAACCCTAACCCAAAACCTAACCCCTCGCACCAAAGCCTAACCCTAACTCTAACACTAACCCTAAAACTAATCATAAAACTAACCCTAACCCTAAACCAAACCTAACCATGACCAGAACCACAATGCCTAACCGGAACCCTCACCCAAGCCCTCACCCAAAACTACTCCTCTAATCCCTAACACCTTACCATAACCAGAATCCTAACCCTACCCAACCCTAATCCTAAACCTAATCCTCACACCAACCACAATGCCTAACACAAACCGTAAACCTAACCCTAACCGTAACACTGAACTTAACCCTAACCTAAAATCTACCCCTAACCTTAAAAGTAAACAGAACCCATAAACTTATTCCTAACCCTAAACATAACCTTAACACTAACCTGAAAACTCAAGCAAACCTTAGCCATAACCCTAACCCTCACCCTATCTTAAACTTCACCCTATCCCTAATCTAAAGCACACCCTAACTTTAACCCTGAACCTAACCTTGACCTTGACCCACCTGTAACCCCAAATCTAACCCTTACAATAACTCTGACCCTAACCCTCACCCTAAACCTAATCCTAATCCTAACCCTGACCCTAACCCTAACCAAACCTTAACCCTAACTTTACCCTACCATAAACTTAAACCTAACCCTAACCGGTAACCTGAAATCTAAACCTAACCCTAGCCCTAGCCCTAAACCTAACCCTAACCCTAACCCTAAATGTAACACTTACCCAAAACCCTCACCTTAACTGTAAACATAAATCTAACTCTTAACCTAACCCTAAATATAACCCTACCCTAAACCTAACCGAAACACTAACACCTAACTCGGAATCAAATCCTGATCTTTAGCCTAAACCTAACCTTAACCCTAAGCCTAACCCTAACCACTAACCCTAATTCTAACCCGAACCCTAAGCCTGATCCTAAACCGAACCCTAACCCTTACCCTAAACCTGACCCTAACATTAACCGAAACACCTAACCCTAACCCAAACCCTAAACCTAACCCTAACCTTAACCCAAACACCTAACCCTAACGCTAACCCTAACCCTCATCCTTAACATAAATTTCAAGATAAACCTAAGCCTAACCTTAACCCTAAATCTAAACCTAACCCTAAACTATCCCCTAAATATAGCCCTAAACCTAAACCTCATCCTAACCCTAACTACAACCCTGACCTAACCGTGACACTGCAAAACATCAGCTTAAGTGTAAACCTAACACTAACCCTCCCACGAACACCTAACCCTTTCCCTAACCCTAACCCTATCCCTAATCCTAACCTTAACCCTGACCTAAACCTAACACTTACCCTAACGCTAAGCTTAACCTTAACTCCACCCTAAAACTAACAAAAACTCTAAACCTGACCCTACCTCTTACCCTAAACCCTAGTACTAGCTCTAACTCTAAACCTAACCCTAACCTAGCCCTACCCTTTACCGTAAACCTCGCCTTAACCCTAACCTTACCCCTCCCCTAACCCTAACCCTAACACTAAACTTAACCCTAACTGTAATCTTAACCCTAACGCTTACCCTGACCCTGACTATTAACTGAAACTTCACCCTAAACCTAACCCAAACTCTAACTCGAACCCTAACTATAACACTTACCCTAAACCCTCACCTTAACTGTAAACGTAAATCTAACTCTTACCGTAACCCTAAACTTAACCCTAATTATAACCCTATCCTAAACCTAACTGAAACACTAACCACTAACCCTAACTCTAACCCTAATGCTTAGCCTAAACCTAACCTTAACCCTAAACCTATCCTTAACCACTAACCCTAACTCTAACCCTAACCCGAAACCAAACCCTCACACTTAACCAAAATTTCAACCTAACCATAACCCTAAACCTACCCTAACTTCATTCAAACCCTAACCCTAAGCTAAACTAATACTAAACCTAACCCTAACCCTAAACCTAAATCTAACCCTAACCCTGAATCTAAACTGAACTCTAAACCAAAACCCTAAACCTGACCCTAACATTAATCCAAACACCTACCCCAACCCTAACCCTCATCCTTAACCTAAATTCCACCCTAAACCTAAGCCTAAAGCACTATCACCATACTCTAGCCCTAACTCTAAACCTAACCTAACTCTAACCCTAAACCTTACTGTAACACCCAAAAACATCAGCTTAATGTAAACATAACACTAATCCTCACACGAAACCCTAACCCTTTCCCTAACCCTATCCCTCATCCTAACCCTAAACCTGACGTAAACCTAACTCTTACCCTAACCTTAAACTTGACCTTAACCTTAACTCTACCCTAACCTTAACCGTAAACCTAACAATAACTCTAAACCTGACCTTAACCCTAACCCTAAACCCTAGCACTAACTCTAAACCTAATCCTAACCTAGCCTTACACTTTACCGTAAACCTAGTCTTAACCCTAACCTGACCGCTACCTTAACCCTAACCTAAACCTAACCCTAACACTAACCTTAACCCTAAATCTGACATTAACCCTGAACCCCACTATTAACTGAATCTTCACCATGACCCTAACTCTAACCCTAACCATAACAATTACCCTAAACCCTCACCTTAACTGTAAACCTAAACCTAACCCTCACCATATCCCCAACCCTCACCCTAACCCCTAACTATATTCCTAACCCTAAACCTAATGCTATCCCTAACCCTAACTGTAACCCTAACATGAACTGTAACCCTAATCTAACACTAACCCTAACATTAACCCTAAACTTAAACCTACCCTAACCATAAACCTAAAACTAGCACCCTAAACCTAACGTCTAACACTAACCCTAATCCTAACCGTAACCCTAACTCTCACCCTTAACCTAAACTTCACACTAACCCTAAACCTAAAACTAACCCTAACACTAAACATAACCCCTAACCCTAAACTGGACCCTAAATCTAACCATAACACTAACCTGAACACAAACCCAAACTCTAGCCCGAACCCTAAAAGTAACCCTCAGCCTATGCTAAACTTCAACCAAATCCTAACCCTAACCATAACCGTAAACGTAAACCTAGCCCAAACCCTAACCTTAAACCTAACTCTAACCGTAAAGCTAGTCCATCTGTAACCCTAAACCTAAGCCTTACAATAGCTCTGAACCTAACCCTAATCCTAAGCCCAACAATAGACCTAATCCTAAACCTAACCCGAACTCTAAACTTGACCCTAAATAGAACACTAACTCTAACCCTAAACCAGGACTTAAACCTAAAACTTACCCTGCACCTAACCCTAAACCTAACCCTAACTCTAACTCTAACCCTAATCCTAACACTTGTCCTAAAACCTAACCTTAACTGCAATACTAACTGTAACCCTCACCTAACCCCTAACCGTACCCCCAAAAGCTAACCCTAATGCTATCCCTAACCCTAACCCTAACACTCACCTGAAAACCTAAGCCCTAACGATAACCCTAACCCTAACCCAAAACCTAACCCCTCGCACCAAAGCCTAACCCTAACTCTAACACTAACCCTAAAACTAATCATAAAACTAACCCTAACCCTAAACCAAACCTAACCATGACCAGAACCACAATGCCTAACCGGAACCCTCACCCAAGCCCTCACCCAAAACTACTCCTCTAATCCCTAACACCTTACCATAACCAGAATCCTAACCCTACCCAACCCTAATCCTAAACCTAATCCTCACACCAACCACAAAGCCTAACACAAACCGTAAACCTAACCCTAACCGTAACACTGAACTTAACCCTAACCTAAAATCTACCCCAACCCTAAAAGTAAACAGAACCCATAAACTTATTCCTAACCCTAAACATAACCTTAACACTAACCTGAAAACTCAAGCAAACCTTAGCCATAACCCTAACCCTCACCCTATCTTAAACTTCACCCTATCCCTAATCTAAAGCACACCCTAACTTTAACCCTGACCCTAACCTTGACCTTGACCCACCTGTAACCCCAAACCTAACCCTTACAATAACTCTGACCCTAACCCTCACCCTAAACCTAATCCTAATCCTAACCCTGACCCTAACCCTAACCAAACCTTAACCCTAAATTTACCCTACCATAAACTTAAACCTAACCCTAACCGGTAACCTGAAATCTAAACCTAACCCTAGCGCTAGCCCTAAACCTAACCCTAACCCTAAATGTAACACTTAACCAAAACCCTCACCTTAACTGTAAACATAAATCTAACTCTTAACCTAACCCTAAATATAACCCTACCCTAAACCTAACCGAAACACTAACACCTAACTCGGAATCAAATCCTGATCTTTAGCCTAAACCTAACCTTAACCCTAAGCCTAACCCTAACCACTAACCCTAATTCTAACCCTAACCCTAAGCCTGATCCTAAACCGAACCCTAACCCTTACCCTAAACCTGACCCTAACATTAACCGAAACACCTAACCCTAACCCAAACTCTAAACCTAACCCTAACCTTAACCCAAACACCTAACCCTAACGCTAACCCTAACCCTCATCCTTAACATAAATTTCAAGATAAACCTAAGCCTAACCTTAACCCTAAATCTAAACCTAACCCTAAACTATCCCCTAAATATAGCCCTAAACCTAAACCTCATCCTAACCCTAACTACAACCCTGACCTAACCGTGACACTGCAAAACATCAGCTTAAGTGTAAACCTAACACTAACCCTCCCACGAACACCTAACCCTTTCCCTAACCCTAACCCTATCCCTAATCCTAACCTTAACCCTGACCTAAACCTAACACTTACCCTAACGCTAAGCTTAACCTTAACTCCACCCTAAAACTAACAAAAACTCTAAACCTGACCCTACCTCTTACCCTAAACCCTAGTACTAGCTCTAACTCTAAACCTAACCCTAACCTAGCCCTACCCTTTACCGTAAACCTCGCCTTAACCCTAACCTTACCCCTCCCCTAACCCTAACCCTAACACTAAACTTAGCCCTAACTGTAATCTTAACCCTAACGCTTACCCTGACCCTGACTATTAACTGAAACTTCACCCTAAACCTAACCCAAACTCGAACTCGAACCCTAACTATAACACTTACCCTAAACCCTCACCTTAACTGTAAACGTAAATCTAACTCTTACCGTAACCCTAAACTTAACCCTAATTATAACCCTATCCTAAACCTAACTGAAACACTAACCACTAACCCTAACTCTAACCCTAATGCTTAGCCTAAACCTAACCTTAACCCTAAACCTATCCTTAACCACTAACCCTAACTCTAACCCTAACCCGAAACCAAACCCTCACACTTAACCAAAATTTCAACCTAACCATAACCCTAAACCTACCCTAACTTCATTCAAACCCTAACCCTAAGCTAAACTAACACTAAACCTAACCCTAACCCTAAACCTAAATCTAACCCTAACCCTGAATCTAACCTGAACTCTAAACCCAAACCCTAAACCTGACCCTAACATTAATCCAAACACCTACCCCAACCCTAACCCTCATCCTTAACCTAAATTCCACCCTAAACCTAAGCCTAAAGCACTATCACCATACTCTAGCCCTAACTCTAAACCTAACCTAACTCTAACCCTAAACCTTACTGTAACACCCAAAAACATCAGCTTAATGTAAACATAACACTAATCCTCACACGAAACCCTAACCCTTTCCCTAACCCTATCCCTCATCCTAACCCTAAACCTGACGTAAACCTAACTCTTACCCTAACCTTAAACTTGACCTTAACCTTAACTCTACCCTAACCTTAACCGTAAACCTAACAATAACTCTAAACCTGACCTTAACCCTAACCCTAAACCCTAGCACTAACTCTAAACCTAATCCTAACCTAGCCTTACACTTTACCGTAAACCTAGTCTTAACCCTAACCTGACCGCTACCTTAACCCTAACCTAAACCTAACCCTAACACTAACCTTAACCCTAAATCTGACATTAACCCTGAACCCCACTATTAACTGAATCTTCACCATGACCCTAACTCTAACCCTAACCATAACAATTACCCTAAACCCTCACCTTAACTGTAAACCTAAACCTAACCCTCACCATATCCCCAACCCTCACCCTAACCCCTAACTATATTCCTAACCCTAAACCTAATGCTATCCCTAACCCTAACTGTAACCCTAACACGAACAGTAACCCTAATCTAACACTAACCCTAACATTCACCCTAAACTTAAACCTACCCTAACCATAAACCTAAAACTACCACCCTAAACCTAACGTCTAACACTAACCCTAATCCTAACCCTAACCCTAACTCTCACCCTTAACCTAAACTTCACACTAACCCTAAACCTAAAACTAACCCTAACACTAAACATAACCCCTAACCCTAAACTGGACCCTAAATCTAACCATAACACTAACCTGAACACAAACCCAAACTCTAGCCCGAACCCTAAAAGTAACCCTCAGCCTATGCTAAACTTCAACCAAATCAATACTATCTCTCTATGCGTAAACGTAAACCTAGCCCAAACCCTAACCTTAAACCTAACTCTAACCGTAAAGCTAGTCCATCTGTAACCCTAAACCTAAGCCTTACAATAGCTCTGAACCTAACCCTAATCCTAAGCCCAACAATAGACCTAATCCTAAACCTAACCCGAACTCTAAACTTGACCCTAAATAGAACACTAACTCTAACCCTAAACCAGGACTTAAACCTAAAACTTACCCTGCACCTAACCCTAAACCTAACCCTAACTCTAACTCTAACCCTAATCCTAACACTTGCCCTAAAAACTAACCTTAACTGCAATACTAACTGTAACCCTCACCTAACCCCTAACCGTACCCCCAAAAGCTAACCCTAATGCTATCCCTAACCCTAACCCTAACACTCACCTGAAAACCTAAGCCCTAACGATAACCCTAACCCTAACCCAAAACCTAACCCCTCGCACCAAAGCCTAACCCTAACTCTAACACTAACCCTAAACCTAATCATAAAACTAACCCTAACCCTAAACCAAACCTAACCATGACCAGAACCACAATGCCTAACCGGAACCCTCACCCAAGCCCTCACCCAAAACTACTCCTCTAATCCCTAACACCTTACCATAACCATAATCCTAACCCTACCCAACCCTAATCCTAAACCTAATCCTCACACCAACCACAATGCCTAACACAAACCGTAAACCTAACCCTAACCGTAACACTGAACTTAACCCTAACCTAAAATCTACCCCAACCCTAAAAGTAAACAGAACCCATAAACTTATTCCTAACCCTAAACATAACCTTAACACTAACCTGAAAACTCAAGCAAACCTTAGCCATAACCCTAACCCTCACCCTATCTTAAACTTCACCCTATCCCTAATCTAAAGCACACCCTAACTTTAACCCTGACCCTAACCTTGACCTTGACCCACCTGTAACCCCAATCCCAACCCTGATAATAACTCTGACCCTAACCCTCACCCTAAACCTAATCCTAATCCTAACCCTGACCCTAACCCTAACCAAACCTTAACCCTAACTTTACCCTACCATAAACTTAAACCTAACCCTAACCGGTAACCCGAAATCTAAACCTAACCCTAGCCCTAGCCCTAAACCTAACCCTAACCCTAACCCTAAATGTAACACTTACCCAAAACCCTCACCTTAACTGTAAACATAAATCTAACTCTTAACCTAACCCTAAATATAACCCTACCCTAAACCTAACCGAAACACTAACACCTAACTCGGAATCAAATCCTGATCTTTAGCCTAAACCTAACCTTAACCCTAAGCCTAACCCTAACCACTAACCCTAATTCTAACCCGAACCCTAAGCCTGATCCTAAACCGAACCCTAACCCTTACCCTAAACCTGACCCTAACATTAACCGAAACACCTAACCCTAACCCAAACCCTAAACCTAACCCTAACCTTAACCCAAACACCTAACCCTAACGCTAACCCTAACCCTCATCCTTAACATAAATTTCAAGATAAACCTAAGCCTAACCTTAACCCTAAATCTAAACCTAACCCTAAACTATCCCCTAAATATAGCCCTAAACCTAAACCTCATCCTAACCCTAACTACAACCCTGACCTAACCGTGACACTGCAAAACATCAGCTTAAGTGTAAACCTAACACTAACCCTCCCACGAACACCTAACCCTTTCCCTAACCCTAACCCTATCCCTAATCCTAACCTTAACCCTGACCTAAACCTAACACTTACCCTAACGCTAAGCTTAACCTTAACTCCACCCTAAAACTAACAAAAACTCTAAACCTGACCCTACCTCTTACCCTAAACCCTAGTACTAGCTCTAACTCTAAACCTAACCCTAACCTAGCCCTACCCTTTACCGTAAACCTCGCCTTAACCCTAACCTTACCCCTCCCCTAACCCTAACCCTAACACTAAACTTAGCCCTAACTGTAATCTTAACCCTAACGCTTACCCTGACCCTGACTATTAACTGAAACTTCACCCTAAACCTAACCCAAACTCTAACTGGAACCCTAACTATAACACTTACCCTAAACCCTCACCTTAAGTGTAAAGGTAAATCTAACTCTTACCGTAACCCTAAACTTAACCCTAATTATAACCCTATCCTAAACCTAACTGAAACACTAACCACTAACCCTAACTCTAACCCTAATGCTTAGCCTAAACCTAACCTTAACCCTAAACCTATCCTTAACCACTAACCCTAACTCTAACCCTAACCCGAAACCAAACCCTCACACTTAACCAAAATTTCAACCTAACCATAACCCTAAACCTACCCTAACTTCATTCAAACCCTAACCCTAAGCTAAACTAACACTAAACCTAACCCTAACCCTAAACCTAAATCTAACCCTAACCCTGACTCTAACCTGAACTCTAAACCAAAACCCTAAACCTGACCCTAACATTAATCCAAACACCTACCCCAACCCTAACCCTCATCCTTAACCTAAATTCCACCCTAAACCTAAGCCTAAAGCACTATCACCATACTCTAGCCCTAACTCTAAACCTAACCTAACTCTAACCCTAAACCTTACTGTAACACCCAAAAACATCAGCTTAATATAAACATAACACTAATCCTCACACGAAACCCTAACCCTTTCCCTAACCCTATCCCTCATCCTAACCCTAAACCTGACGTTAACCTAACTCTTACCCTAACCTTAAACTTAACCTTAACCTTAACTCTACCCTAACCTTAACCGTAAACCTAACAATAACTCCAAACCTTACCTTAACCCTAACCCTAAACCCTAGCACTAACTCTAAACCTAATCCTAACCTAGCCTTACACTTTACCGTAAACCTAGTCTTAACCCTAACCTGACCGCTACCTTAACCCTAACCTAAACCTAACCCTAACACTAACCTTAACCCTAAATCTGACATTAACCCTGAACCCCACTATTACCTGAATCTTCACCATGACCCTAACTCTAACCCTAACCATAACAATTACCCTAAACCCTCACCTTAACTGTAAACCTAAACCTAACCCTCACCATATCCCCAACCCTCACCCTAACCCCTAACTATATTCCTAACCCTAAACCTAATGCTATCCCTAACCCTAACTGTAACCCTAACATGAACTGTAACCCTAATCTAACACTAACCCTAACATTAACCCTAAACTTAAACCTACCCTAACCATAAACCTAAAACTAGCACCCTAAACCTAACGTCTAACACTAACCCTAATCCTAACCGTAACCCTAACTCTCACCCTTAACCTAAACTTCACACTAACCCTAAACCTAAAACTAACCCTAACACTAAACATAACCCCTAACCCTAAACTGGACCCTAAATCTAACCATAACACTAACCTGAACACAAACCCAAACTCTAGCCCGAACCCTAAAAGTAACCCTCAGCCTATGCTAAACTTCAACCAAATCCTAACCCTAACCATAACCGTAAACGTAAACCTAGCCCAAACCCTAACCTTAAACCTAACTCTAACCGTAAAGCTAGTCCATCTGTAACCCTAAACCTAAGCCTTACAATAGCTCTGAACCTAACCCTAATCCTAAGCCCAACAATAGACCTAATCCTAAACCTAACCCGAACTCTAAACTTGACCCTAAATAGAACACTAACTCTAACCCTAAACCAGGACTTAAACCTAAAACTTACCCTGCACCTAACCCTAAACCTAACCCTAACTCTAACTCTAACCCTAATCCTAACACTTGTCCTAAAACCTAACCTTAACTGCAATACTAACTGTAACCCTCACCTAACCCCTAACCGTACCCCCAAAAGCTAACCCTAATGCTATCCCTAACCCTAACCCTAACACTCACCTGAAAACCTAAGCCCTAACGATAACCCTAACCCTAACCCAAAACCTAACCCCTCGCACCAAAGCCTAACCCTAACTCTAACACTAACCCTAAAACTAATCATAAAACTAACCCTAACCCTAAACCAAACCTAACCATGACCAGAACCACAATGCCTAACCGGAACCCTCACCCAAGCCCTCACCCAAAACTACTCCTCTAATCCCTAACACCTTACCATAACCAGAATCCTAACCCTACCCAACCCTAATCCTAAACCTAATCCTCACACCAACCACAAAGCCTAACACAAACCGTAAACCTAACCCTAACCGTAACACTGAACTTAACCCTAACCTAAAATCTACCCCAACCCTAAAAGTAAACAGAACCCATAAACTTATTCCTAACCCTAAACATAACCTTAACACTAACCTGAAAACTCAAGCAAACCTTAGCCATAACCCTAACCCTCACCCTATCTTAAACTTCACCCTATCCCTAATCTAAAGCACACCCTAACTTTAACCCTGACCCTAACCTTGACCTTGACCCACCTGTAACCCCAAACCTAACCCTTACAATAACTCTGACCCTAACCCTCACCCTAAACCTAATCCTAATCCTAACCCTGACCCTAACCCTAACCAAACCTTAACCCTAAATTTACCCTACCATAAACTTAAACCTAACCCTAACCGGTAACCTGAAATCTAAACCTAACCCTAGCGCTAGCCCTAAACCTAACCCTAACCCTAAATGTAACACTTAACCAAAACCCTCACCTTAACTGTAAACATAAATCTAACTCTTAACCTAACCCTAAATATAACCCTACCCTAAACCTAACCGAAACACTAACACCTAACTCGGAATCAAATCCTGATCTTTAGCCTAAACCTAACCTTAACCCTAAGCCTAACCCTAACCACTAACCCTAATTCTAACCCGAACCCTAAGCCTGATCCTAAACCGAACCCTAACCCTTACCCTAAACCTGACCCTAACATTAACCGAAACACCTAACCCTAACCCAAACTCTAAACCTAACCCTAACCTTAACCCAAACACCTAACCCTAACGCTAACCCTAACCCTCATCCTTAACATAAATTTCAAGATAAACCTAAGCCTAACCTTAACCCTAAATCTAAACCTAACCGTAAACTATCCCCCAAATATAGCCCTAAACCTAAACCTCATCCTAACCCTAACTACAACCCTGACCTAACCGTGACACTGCAAAACATCAGCTTAAGTGTAAACCTAACACTAACCCTCCCACGAACACCTAACCCTTTCCCTAACCCTAACCCTATTCCTAATCCTAACCTTAACCCTGACCTAAACCTAACACTTACCCTAACGCTAAGCTTAACCTTAACTCCACCCTAAAACTAACAAAAACTCTAAACCTGACCCTACCTCTTACCCTAAACCCTAGTACTAGCTCTAACTCTAAACCTAACCCTAACCTAGCCCTACCCTTTACCGTAAACCTCGCCTTAACCCTAACCTTACCCCTCCCCTAACCCTAACCCTAACACTAAACTTAGCCCTAACTGTAATCTTAACCCTAACGCTTACCCTGACCCTGACTATTAACTGAAACTTCACCCTAAACCTAACCCAAACTCGAACTCGAACCCTAACTATAACACTTACCCTAAACCCTCACCTTAACTGTAAACGTAAATCTAACTCTTACCGTAACCCTAAACTTAACCCTAATTATAACCCTATCCTAAACCTAACTGAAACACTAACCACTAACCCTAACTCTAACCCTAATGCTTAGCCTAAACCTAACCTTAACCCTAAACCTATCCTTAACCACTAACCCTAACTCTAACCCTAACCCGAAACCAAACCCTCACACTTAACCAAAATTTCAACCTAACCATAACCCTAAACCTACCCTAACTTCATTCAAACCCTAACCCTAAGCTAAACTAACACTAAACCTAACCCTAACCCTAAACCTAAATCTAACCCTAACCCTGAATCTAACCTGAACTCTAAACCCAAACCCTAAACCTGACCCTAACATTAATCCAAACACCTACCCCAACCCTAACCCTCATCCTTAACCTAAATTCCACCCTAAACCTAAGCCTAAAGCACTATCACCATACTCTAGCCCTAACTCTAAACCTAACCTAACTCTAACCCTAAACCTTACTGTAACACCCAAAAACATCAGCTTAATGTAAACATAACACTAATCCTCACACGAAACCCTAACCCTTTCCCTAACCCTATCCCTCATCCTAACCCTAAACCTGACGTAAACCTAACTCTTACCCTAACCTTAAACTTGACCTTAACCTTAACTCTACCCTAACCTTAACCGTAAACCTAACAATAACTCTAAACCTGACCTTAACCCTAACCCTAAACCCTAGCACTAACTCTAAACCTAATCCTAACCTAGCCTTACACTTTACCGTAAACCTAGTCTTAACCCTAACCTGACCGCTACCTTAACCCTAACCTAAACCTAACCCTAACACTAACCTTAACCCTAAATCTGACATTAACCCTGAACCCCACTATTAACTGAATCTTCACCATGACCCTAACTCTAACCCTAACCATAACAATTACCCTAAACCCTCACCTTAACTGTAAACCTAAACCTAACCCTCACCATATCCCCAACCCTCACCCTAACCCCTAACTATATTCCTAACCCTAAACCTAATGCTATCCCTAACCCTAACTGTAACCCTAACACGAACAGTAACCCTAATCTAACACTAACCCTAACATTCACCCTAAACTTAAACCTACCCTAACCATAAACCTAAAACTACCACCCTAAACCTAACGTCTAACACTAACCCTAATCCTAACCCTAACCCTAACTCTCACCCTTAACCTAAACTTCACACTAACCCTAAACCTAAAACTAACCCTAACACTAAACATAACCCCTAACCCTAAACTGGACCCTAAATCTAACCATAACACTAACCTGAACACAAACCCAAACTCTAGCCCGAACCCTAAAAGTAACCCTCAGCCTATGCTAAACTTCAACCAAATCCTAACCCTAACCATAACCGTAAACGTAAACCTAGCCCAAACCCTAACCTTAAACCTAACTCTAACCGTAAAGCTAGTCCATCTGTAACCCTAAACCTAAGCCTTACAATAGCTCTGAACCTAACCCTAATCCTAAGCCCAACAATAGACCTAATCCTAAACCTAACCCGAACTCTAAACTTGACCCTAAATAGAACACTAACTCTAACCCTAAACCAGGACTTAAACCTAAAACTTACCCTGCACCTAACCCTAACTCTAACTCTAACCCTAATCCTAACACTTGCCCTAAAACCTAACCTTAACTGCAATACTAACTGTAACCCTCACCTAACCCCTAACCGTACCCCCAAAAGCTAACCCTAATGCTATCCCTAACCCTAACCCTAACACTCACCTGAAAACCTAAGCCCTAACGATAACCCTAACCCTAACCCAAAACCTAACCCCTCGCACCAAAGCCTAACCCTAACTCTAACACTAACCCTAAACCTAATCATAAAACTAACCCTAACCCTAAACCAAACCTAACCATGACCAGAACCACAATGCCTAACCGGAACCCTCACCCAAGCCCTCACCCAAAACTACTCCTCTAATCCCTAACACCTTACCATAAGCAGAATCCTAACCCTACCCAACCCTAATCCTAAACCTAATCCTCACACCAACCACAATGCCTAACACAAACCGTAAACCTAACCCTAACCGTAACACTGAACTTAACCCTAACCTAAAATCTACCCCAACCCTAAAAGTAAACAGAACCCATAAACTTATTCCTAACCCTAAACATAACCTTAACACTAACCTGAAAACTCAAGCAAACCTTAGCCATAACCCTAACCCTCACCCTATCTTAAACTTCACCCTATCCCTAATCTAAAGCACACCCTAACTTTAACCCTGACCCTAACCTTGACCTTGACCCACCTGTAACCCCAAACCCAACCCTGATAATAACTCTGACCCTAACCCTCACCCTAAACCTAATCCTAATCCTAACCCTGACCCTAACCCTAACCAAACCTTAACCCTAACTTTACCCTACCATAAACTTAAACCTAACCCTAACCGGTAACCCGAAATCTAAACCTAACCCTAGCCCTAGCCCTAAACCTAACCCTAACCCTAACCCTAAATGTAACACTTACCCAAAACCCTCACCTTAACTGTAAACATAAATCTAACTCTTAACCTAACCCTAAATATAACCCTACCCTAAACCTAACCGAAACACTAACACCTAACTCGGAATCAAATCCTGATCTTTAGCCTAAACCTAACCTTAACCCTAAGCCTAACCCTAACCACTAACCCTAATTCTAACCCGAACCCTAAGCCTGATCCTAAACCGAACCCTAACCCTTACCCTAAACCTGACCCTAACATTAACCGAAACACCTAACCCTAACCCAAACCCTAAACCTAACCCTAACCTTAACCCAAACACCTAACCCTAACGCTAACCCTAACCCTCATCCTTAACATAAATTTCAAGATAAACCTAAGCCTAACCTTAACCCTAAATCTAAACCTAACCCTAAACTATCCCCTAAATATAGCCCTAAACCTAAACCTCATCCTAACCCTAACTACAACCCTGACCTAACCGTGACACTGCAAAACATCAGCTTAAGTGTAAACCTAACACTAACCCTCCCACGAACACCTAACCCTTTCCCTAACCCTAACCCTATCCCTAATCCTAACCTTAACCCTGACCTAAACCTAACACTTACCCTAACGCTAAGCTTAACCTTAACTCCACCCTAAAACTAACAAAAACTCTAAACCTGACCCTACCTCTTACCCTAAACCCTAGTACTAGCTCTAACTCTAAACCTAACCCTAACCTAGCCCTACCCTTTACCGTAAACCTCGCCTTAACCCTAACCTTACCCCTCCCCTAACCCTAACCCTAACACTAAACTTAGCCCTAACTGTAATCTTAACCCTAACGCTTACCCTGACCCTGACTATTAACTGAAACTTCACCCTAAACCTAACCCAAACTCGAACTCGAACCCTAACTATAACACTTACCCTAAACCCTCACCTTAAGTGTAAACGTAAATCTAACTCTTACCGTAACCCTAAACTTAACCCTAATTATAACCCTATCCTAAACCTAACTGAAACACTAACCACTAACCCTAACTCTAACCCTAATGCTTAGCCTAAACCTAACCTTAACCCTAAACCTATCCTTAACCACTAACCCTAACTCTAACCCTAACCCGAAACCAAACCCTCACACTTAACCAAAATTTCAACCTAACCATAACCCTAAACCTACCCTAACTTCATTCAAACCCTAACCCTAAGCTAAACTAACACTAAACCTAACCCTAACCCTAAACCTAAATCTAACCCTAACCCTGACTCTAACCTGAACTCTAAACCAAAACCCTAAACCTGACCCTAACATTAATCCAAACACCTACCCCAACCCTAACCCTCATCCTTAACCTAAATTCCACCCTAAACCTAAGCCTAAAGCACTATCACCATACTCTAGCCCTAACTCTAAACCTAACCTAACTCTAACCCTAAACCTTACTGTAACACCCAAAAACATCAGCTTAATATAAACATAACACTAATCCTCACACGAAACCCTAACCCTTTCCCTAACCCTATCCCTCATCCTAACCCTAAACCTGACGTTAACCTAACTCTTACCCTAACCTTAAACTTAACCTTAACCTTAACTCTACCCTAACCTTAACCGTAAACCTAACAATAACTCCAAACCTTACCTTAACCCTAACCCTAAACCCTAGCACTAACTCTAAACCTAATCCTAACCTAGCCTTACACTTTACCGTAAACCTAGTCTTAACCCTAACCTGACCGCTACCTTAACCCTAACCTAAACCTAACCCTAACACTAACCTTAACCCTAAATCTAACATTAACCCTGAACCCCACTATTAACTGAATCTTCACCATGACCCTAACTCTAACCCTAACCATAACAATTACCCTAAACCCTCACCTTAACTGTAAACCTAAACCTAACCCTCACCATATCCCCAACCCTCACCCTAACCCCTAACTATATTCCTAACCCTAAACCTAATGCTATCCCTAACCCTAACTGTAACCCTAACACGAACAGTAACCCTAATCTAACACTAACCCTAACATTCACCCTAAACTTAAACCTACCCTAACCATAAACCTAAAACTACCACCCTAAACCTAACGTCTAACACTAACCCTAATCCTAACCCTAACCCTAACTCTCACCCTTAACCTAAACTTCACACTAACCCTAAACCTAAAACTAACCCTAACACTAAACATAACCCCTAACCCTAAACTGGACCCTAAATCTAACCATAACACTAACCTGAACACAAACCCAAACTCTAGCCCGAACCCTAAAAGTAACCCTCAGCCTATGCTAAACTTCAACCAAATCCTAACCCTAACCATAACCGTAAACGTAAACCTAGCCCAAACCCTAACCTTAAACCTAACTCTAACCGTAAAGCTAGTCCATCTGTAACCCTAAACCTAAGCCTTACAATAGCTCTGAACCTAACCCTAATCCTAAGCCCAACAATAGACCTAATCCTAAACCTAACCCGAACTCTAAACTTGACCCTAAATAGAACACTAACTCTAACCCTAAACCAGGACTTAAACCTAAAACTTACCCTGCACCTAACCCTAACTCTAACTCTAACCCTAATCCTAACACTTGCCCTAAAAACTAACCTTAACTGCAATACTAACTGTAACCCTCACCTAACCCCTAACCGTACCCCCAAAAGCTAACCCTAATGCTATCCCTAACCCTAACCCTAACACTCACCTGAAAACCTAAGCCCTAACGATAACCCTAACCCTAACCCAAAACCTAACCCCTCGCACCAAAGCCTAACCCTAACTCTAACACTAACCCTAAACCTAATCATAAAACTAACCCTAACCCTAAACCAAACCTAACCATGACCAGAACCACAATGCCTAACCGGAACCCTCACCCAAGCCCTAACCCAAAACTACTCCTCTAATCCCTAACACCTTACCATAACCATAATCCTAACCCTACCCAACCCTAATCCTAAACCTAATCCTCACACCAACCACAATGCCTAACACAAACCGTAAACCTAACCCTAACCGTAACACTGAACTTAACCCTAACCTAAAATCTACGCCAACCCTAAAAGTAAACAGAACCCATAAACTTATTCCTAACCCTAAACATAACCTTAACACTAACCTGAAAACTCAAGCAAACCTTAGCCATAACCCTAACCCTCACCCTATCTTAAACTTCACCCTATCCCTAATCTAAAGCACACCCTAACTTTAACCCTGACCCTAACCTTGACCTTGACCCACCTGTAACCCCAAACCCAACCCTGATAATAACTCTGACCCTAACCCTCACCCTAAACCTAATCCTAATCCTAACCCTGACCCTAACCCTAACCAAACCTTAACCCTAACTTTACCCTACCATAAACTTAAACCTAACCCTAACCGGTAACCCGAAATCTAAACCTAACCCTAGCCCTAGCCCTAAACCTAACCCTAACCCTAACCCTAAATGTAACACTTACCCAAAACCCTCACCTTAACTGTAAACATAAATCTAACTCTTAACCTAACCCTAAATATAACCCTACCCTAAACCTAACCGAAACACTAACACCTAACTCGGAATCAAATCCTGATCTTTAGCCTAAACCTAACCTTAACCCTAAGCCTAACCCTAACCACTAACCCTAATTCTAACCCGAACCCTAAGCCTGATCCTAAACCGAACCCTAACCCTTACCCTAAACCTGACCCTAACATTAACCGAAACACCTAACCCTAACCCAAACCCTAAACCTAACCCTAACCTTAACCCAAACACCTAACCCTAACGCTAACCCTAACCCTCATCCTTAACATAAATTTCAAGATAAACCTAAGCCTAACCTTAACCCTAAATCTAAACCTAACCCTAAACTATCCCCTAAATATAGCCCTAAACCTAAACCTCATCCTAACCCTAACTACAACCCTGACCTAACCGTGACACTGCAAAACATCAGCTTAAGTGTAAACCTAACACTAACCCTCCCACGAACACCTAACCCTTTCCCTAACCCTAACCCTATCCCTAATCCTAACCTTAACCCTGACCTAAACCTAACACTTACCCTAACGCTAAGCTTAACCTTAACTCCACCCTAAAACTAACAAAAACTCTAAACCTGACCCTACCTCTTACCCTAAACCCTAGTACTAGCTCTAACTCTAAACCTAACCCTAACCTAGCCCTACCCTTTACCGTAAACCTCGCCTTAACCCTAACCTTACCCCTCCCCTAACCCTAACCCTAACACTAAACTTAGCCCTAACTGTAATCTTAACCCTAACGCTTACCCTGACCCTGACTATTAACTGAAACTTCACCCTAAACCTAACCCAAACTCGAACTCGAACCCTAACTATAACACTTACCCTAAACCCTCACCTTAAGTGTAAAGGTAAATCTAACTCTTACCGTAACCCTAAACTTAACCCTAATTATAACCCTATCCTAAACCTAACTGAAACACTAACCACTAACCCTAACTCTAACCCTAATGCTTAGCCTAAACCTAACCTTAACCCTAAACCTATCCTTAACCACTAACCCTAACTCTAACCCTAACCCGAAACCAAACCCTCACACTTAACCAAAATTTCAACCTAACCATAACCCTAAACCTACCCTAACTTCATTCAAACCCTAACCCTAAGCTAAACTAACACTAAACCTAACCCTAACCCTAAACCTAAATCTAACCCTAACCCTGACTCTAACCTGAACTCTAAACCGAAACCCTAAACCTGACCCTAACATTAATCCAAACACCTACCCCAGCCCTAACCCTCATCCTTAACCTAAATTCCACCCTAAACCTAAGCCTAAAGCACTATCACCATACTCTAGCCCTAACTCTAAACCTAACCTAACTCTAACCCTAAACCTTACTGTAACACCCAAAAACATCAGCTTAATATAAACATAACACTAATCCTCACACGAAACCCTAACCCTTTCCCTAACCCTATCCCTCATCCTAACCCTAAACCTGACGTTAACCTAACTCTTACCCTAACCTTAAACTTAACCTTAACCTTAACTCTACCCTAACCTTAACCGTAAACCTAACAATAACTCCAAACCTTACCTTAACCCTAACCCTAAACCCTAGCACTAACTCTAAACCTAATCCTAACCTAGCCTTACACTTTACCGTAAACCTAGTCTTAACCCTAACCTGACCGCTACCTTAACCCTAACCTAAACCTAACCCTAACACTAACCTTAACCCTAAATCTGACATTAACCCTGAACCCCACTATTAACTGAATCTTCACCATGACCCTAACTCTAACCCTAACCATAACAATTACCCTAAACCCTCACCTTAACTGTAAACCTAAACCTAACCCTCACCATATCCCCAACCCTCACCCTAACCCCTAACTATATTCCTAACCCTAAACCTAATGCTATCCCTAACCCTAACTGTAACCCTAACACGAACAGTAACCCTAATCTAACACTAACCCTAACATTCACCCTAAACTTAAACCTACCCTAACCATAAACCTAAAACTACCACCCTAAACCTAACGTCTAACACTAACCCTAATCCTAACCCTAACCCTAACTCTCACCCTTAACCTAAACTTCACACTAACCCTAAACCTAAAACTAACCCTAACACTAAACATAACCCCTAACCCTAAACTGGACCCTAAATCTAACCATAACACTAACCTGAACACAAACCCAAACTCTAGCCCGAACCCTAAAAGTAACCCTCAGCCTATGCTAAACTTCAACCAAATCCTAACCCTAACCATAACCGTAAACGTAAACCTAGCCCAAACCCTAACCTTAAACCTAACTCTAACCGTAAAGCTAGTCCATCTGTAACCCTAAACCTAAGCCTTACAATAGCTCTGAACCTAACCCTAATCCTAAGCCCAACAATAGACCTAATCCTAAACCTAACCCGAACTCTAAACTTGACCCTAAATAGAACACTAACTCTAACCCTAAACCAGGACTTAAACCTAAAACTTACCCTGCACCTAACCCTAACTCTAACTCTAACCCTAATCCTAACACTTGCCCTAAAACCTAACCTTAACTGCAATACTAACTGTAACCCTCACCTAACCCCTAACCGTACCCCCAAAAGCTAACCCTAATGCTATCCCTAACCCTAACCCTAACACTCACCTGAAAACCTAAGCCCTAACGATAACCCTAACCCTAACCCAAAACCTAACCCCTCGCACCAAAGCCTAACCCTAACTCTAACACTAACCCTAAACCTAATCATAAAACTAACCCTAACCCTAAACCAAACCTAACCATGACCAGAACCACAATGCCTAACCGGAAGCCTCACCCAAGCCCTCACCCAAAACTACTCCTCTAATCCCTAACACCTTACCATAACCAGAATCCTAACCCTACCCAACCCTAATCCTAAACCTAATCCTCACACCAACCACAATGCCTAACACAAACCGTAAACCTAACCCTAACCGTAACACTGACCTTAACCCAAACCTAAAATCTACCCCTAACCCTAAAAGTAAACACAACCCATAAACTTATTCCTAACCCTAAACATAACCTTAACACTAACCTGAAAACTCAAGCAAACCTTAGCCATAACCCTAACCCTCACCCTATCTTAAACTTCACCCTATCCCTAATCTAAAGCACACCCTAACTTTAACCCTGACCCTAACCTTAACCTTGGCCCACCTGTAACCCCAAACCTAACCCTTACAATAACTCTGACCCTAACCCTCACCCTAAACCTAATCCTAATCCTAACCCTGACCCTAACCCTAACCAAACCTTAACCCTAACCCTAACTATACCCTACCATAAACTTAAACCTAACCCTAACCGGTAACCCGAAATCTAAACCTAACCCTAGCGCTAGCCCTAAACTTAACCCTAACCCTAAATGTAACACTTACCCAAAACCCTCACCTTAACTGTAAACATAAATCTAACTCTTAACCTAACCCTAAATATAACCCTACCCTAAACCTAACCGAAACACTAACACCTAACTCGAAATCAAATCCTGATCTTTAGCCTAAACCTAACCTTAACCCTAAGCCTAACCCTAACCACTAACCCTAATTCTAACCCTAACCCTAAGCCTGATCCTAACCGAACCCTAACCCTTACCCTAAACCTGACCCTAACATTAACCGAAACACCTATCCCTAACCCAAACCCTAAACCTAACCCTAACCTTAACCCAAACACCTAACCCTAACGCTAACCCTAACCCTCATCCTTAACATAAATTTCAAGATAAACCTAAGCCTAACCTTAACCCTAAAACTAAACCTAACCCTAAACTATCCCCTAAATATAGCCCTAAACCTAAATCTCATCCTAACCCTAACTACAACCCTGACCTAACCGTAACACTGTAAAACATCAGCTTAAGTGTAAACCTAACACTAACCCTCCCACGAACACCTAACCCTTTCCCTAACCCTAACCCTATCCCTAATCCTAACCTTAACCCTGACCTAAACCTAACACTTACCCTAACGCTAAGCTTAACCTTAACTCCACCCTAAAACTAACAAAAACTCTAAACCTGACCCTACCTCTTACCCTAAACCCTAGTACTAGCTCTAACTCTAAACCTAACCCTAACCTAGCCCTACCCTTTACCGTAAACCTAGCCTTAACCCTAACCTTACCCCTCCCCTAACCCTAACCCTAACACTAAACTTAACCCTAACTGTAATCTTAACCCTAACCCTTACCCTGACCCTGACTATTAACTGAAACTGCACCCTAAACCTAACCCAAACTCGAACTCGAACCCTAACTATAACACTTACCCTAAACCCTCACCTTAACTGTAAACCTAACCCTAACCCACACCCTAACCACAACCCTCACCCTAACCCCTAACCGTATCCCCAACCCTAAACCTAATGCTATCCCTAACCCTATCCCTAACCCAAACACGAACATTAAACCTAATCTAACCCTAACTCTAACATTAACCCAACCCTAACCATAAACCTAACGTTAACATCCTAAATCTAACCTCTAACACTAACTATAATCCTAACCCTAATTCTAACTCTTATCCTAACCCTCACCCTTAACCTAAACTTCACACTAACCCTAAACCAAAACAAAACCCTAACCCTAAACATAACCCCTAACCCTAACCTGAACCCTAGCCTTAAAGCTAACCTGAACACAAACCCAAACTCTAGCCCTAACCATAAAAATAACCCTCACCCTAACCTAAACTTCATCCAAACTCTAACACTACCTTAAACCTAAACCTAACCCAAACCCTAACCTTAAACCTACCTCTAACCATAGCGCTAGTCCATCTGTAACCCTAAACCTAACCCTTACAATAGCCCTGAAATTAACCCTAAACCTAATCCTAGCCCTAGACCTAATCCTAACCTAACCCTAACTGCACCCTTGACCCTAAAGAGAACACTAACTCTAACCCTAAACCTGGACCTAAACCTAAATCTTCCCCTACACCTAACCCTAAACCTAAAAATAACTCCAACTCTAACCCTAATCATAACACTTATCCTAAACCCACACTTTAACTGTAAAACTAACCGTAACCCTCACCCTAACCCCTAACAGTATCCCCCAAACCTAAGCCTAATGCAATCCCTAACCTTAACCCTAAAACTAACCTGAAACCCCTGAGCCCTAACGATAACCCTAATTCTAACACAAACCCTAACCCCTAACACCAAAGCCTAATCCAAACCTTAACCCTACCTCTCACCCTAACTCTAACACTAACCCGAAACCTAATCATAAACCTAAACCAAACCCAACCTTGACCAGAACCACAATTCCTAACCGGAAACCTCACCCAAACCCTAACCCTAAACTACACCTCTAACCACTAACACCTTACCATAAACCTAATCCTAACCTTTATCCTAACCCTCACCCTTAACCTAAACTTCACACTAACCCTAAACCAAAGCGTAACCCAAACTCTAAACATAACCCTTAACCCAAAACCGAACCCTAAACCTAACCTTAACACTAAGCTGAACACAAAACCAAACTTTAGCCCAAACCATAAAAATAACCCTCACCCTATCCTAAACTTCATCCAAACCCTAACCCTAAAACTAAACCTAACCCAAAACCTATCCTTGAACATAACTCTAACCATAATGCTAGTCCAAATGTAACCCTAATCCTAACCCTCACAATAGCCCTGAACCTAACCCTAAACCTAATCCTAACCCTAGACCTAAACCTAACCCTAACCCTAAATCTAACCTTGACCCTAAATTGAACACTGACTCTAACACTAAACCGGCACCTAAACCTAAATATTGCCCTACACCTAACCATAACCCTAACTCTAACCCCAATGATGACACTTAACCTAAACCCTCACCTAAACTGTAAAAGTAACCGTAACCCTCACCCTAACCCCTAACCGTATCCCCAACCCTAACCCTAATGCTATCCGTAACCCTAACCCTAACACTAACCTGAATCCCTGAGCCCTAACAATAACCCTAACTCTAACCCAAACCCTAACCCCAGCACCAAAGCCTAACCCAAACCTTAACTCTAACTCGAACACTAACCTGAAACCTAATCATAAACCTAACCGTAACCCTAAACCAAACCTAACCATGGTCAGAACCACAATGCTTTACCAGAACCCTCACCCACCCCTAACCCTAAACTACACTTCTAACCCCTAACACCTTACCATAACCATAATCCTAAGCATACACAACCCTAACCCTAAACCTAAACCTCACCCCAACCACAATGCCTAACACAAACCGTAACCTTAGCTGTTTACACTAAACTTAACCCTAACCTAAAATCTAACCCTAACCCTAAAACTAAACACAACCCATAAACTTAACCCTAACCCTAAACATAACCTTAACACTAACCCGAAAACTAACCCAAACCTGAGCCATAACCCTAACTCTCACCCTATCTTAAACTTCATCCTATCCCTAACCTAAAGCTAACCCTAACTTTAACCCTAAACCTAACCCTAACCTTAACCTTGGCCCACTTGTAACCCTAAACCTAACCCTTACAATATCTCTGACCCTAACCCTCACCCTAAACCTAATCCTAACCCTGACCCTAACCTTAACCTAACCTTAACCTAACGTTAAGGCTACCATAAACTTACACCTAACCCTAACCTCTAACCCTAACTCTAACTGTAACCCTAGCCCTAACCCTAACAGTAACACCCAAAACACTCAACTGTAAATGGAACTCTAACTCTTACCCTAACACTATACTTAACCCTAAACAGAACCCTACCCTAAACCTTACCGAAACAATAACCCCTAACCCTAACTCTAAACCTAATCATTAGCCTAAACCTAAACTTAACCTTAAACCTAAAACTAAACACTCACCCTAACTCTAACCCTAACCCTAAACCTGAAACAAACCCTCACCCTTAACCAAAATTTCACCCTAACCATAACGCTAAACCTACCTTAAATTCATTCAAACCCTAACCAAAACTAAAACTAACCCTAACGCTAACACTAACCCCAAACCTAAAACTAAACATAACCTAACCCTAACCCCTAACCTTAAACCTCATAATTAAAATAAACTTCACACTAAGCCTAACCCTAAAACTAAAAAAACAACCTAAACATGACACTAAATCTCCCCTAACCCTGACCGTACCATAAACGTAACCCTAACTCTAAACTCAAAACTAACCCTGACCCTAACCCTAACTCTAACCCTAATCCTAACCCTAAAACTTACCCTACACACTCAGCTTCAATGGAAACCTAGCACTAACCCTCATCTTACCATCTAAACCTAACCTCAACCCTTAACCTAACCCTATCTATAACCTTCACCTAGCCCTAAACCTAAACATGACTTAACCCTAACACTAACCCTAACCCTAAATCTAAACCTAACCTTAACCCTACACTTAATCCTAACCTAATCTCTAACCCTAACCCCTAACGCTAACCCTAAGCTCAACCCTCATCCTTCAATTAAACTTTACCCCAGCTGTAGCCCTAACCCTAAGCCGAACCCTAAACCTGACCCTAACATTAACCCAAACACCTAACCCTAACCCTAAGCCTAATCCTAAACCTAACCCTAACCTTAACCCAAATGCCTAACCCTAACCCTAACCCTCATCCTTAACCTAAACTTCACCCTAAACCTAAGGCTAACCCTAACCCTGAAAGTAAAGCTAAGCCTTAACTATCCCCTAACTCTAGCCCTGACCCTAAACCTAATGCTAACCCTAGCCCTAACAGTAACACCCTAAAACATCAGCTTAATGTAAACTTAACACTAACCCTCCCATGAACCCCTAACCCTAACCCTACCCCGCATCCTACACCTAACCCAGACCTAAACCTAACCCTTTCTCTAACCCTAAATTAACCCTAACCTTAACTCTACCCCAACCCTAACAACAACTCTGAACCTGACCATAACCATCATCCTAAACCCTAGCACTAACTCCAACTCTAAATCTAACCCTAAGCTAGCCCTACCCTTTACCGTAAACCTAGCCTTAACCCTAACCTTACCCCTACCCAAACCCTAACGCTATACCTAACCCGAACACTAACCTTAACCCTACTCTAACCTTAAGCCTAACCCTGACTATTAACTGAAACTTCACCCTAACCCTAAGCCTAACTCTAACTCTAACCCTAACCATAACAATGACCCTAAACCCTCGCCTTAACTGTAAACCTAACCCTAACCCTCACCCTAATCCTTAACCGTATCCCCAACCCTAAACCTAACGCTATCCCCAAACTTATCCCTAACCCTAACCCTAATACGAACAGTAACCCAAATCTAACCCTAACCCTAATATTAAACCTAAACTTAAATCTACCCTAACCATAAACCTAACCCTAACACCCTAAACCTAACGTCTAACACCGTCTATAATCCTAACCCTTACCATAACCCTCACCCTTAACCTAAACTTCACACTAACCCTAAACCTAACCTAACGCTGACCCTAGACATAACGCCTAACCCTCACCGAACCCTAAACCTATCCTTAACACTAACCTGCACACAAACCCAAACCCTAGCCCTCACCATAAAAATAACCCTCACCCTATCCTGAACTTCATCCAAACACTAACCATAACCTTAACCCTAAACCTAGACCTAACCCAAACCCTAACCTTAAACCTAACTCTAAGAATAACGCTAGTCCATCTGTAACCCTAAACCGAACACTTACAATAGCCCTGAACCTAACCCTAAAATAATCCTAATCCTAACCCTAGACCTAATCCTAACCCTACCCCTAACCCTTACCCTAAATAGAACACTAAGTCTAACCCTCAACATGGACCTAAAGCTAATTCTTACCCTACACCTAACCCTAATCCTAAACCAAACCCTAACTCTGACTATAACCCTAATCGTAACAATTACCCTAAACCCTCACCTTAACTGGAAAACTAACCGTAACCCGCACCCTAAATCCTAACCGTATCCCACAACCCTAACCCTAATGCTATCCCTAACCCTAACCCTAACATTAACCTGAAACCCCTGAGCCCTAATGATAAACCTAACCCTAACACAAACCCTAACCCTAACACCAAAGCCTAGCAAAAACCTTAACACTAACTCTCACCCTAACTCTAACACTAACCCGAAACCGAATCATGCACCTAACCCTAAGCCTAAACCAAACCTAACCATGACCAGAACCGCAAGGCCTAACCGGAACCCTCACCCAAACCCTAACCCTAAACTACACCTCTAACCCCTAACGCCTTATCATAACGGTAATCCTAACCCTAACCAACCCTAACCCTAAAACTAACCCTCACCCCAACCACAAAGCCTAACACAACCATGACCCTAACCCTAAACGTAACACTAAACTTAACCCTAACCTTAAATCTAACCCTAACCCTAAAACTGAACACAACCCCTGAACGTAACCCTAACCCTGAACATAACTTTAACACTAACCTGAAAACAAGCCCAAACCTTGGCCATAACCCTAACCCTCACCCTATCTTAAACTTCACCCTATCCCTAACCTAAAACTCACCCTGACTTTAACCCTAACCCTCCCCATAAACCTAACCCTCACCTTAACCTTGGCCCACCTGTAACCCGAAACCTAACCCTTACAATAACTCTGACCCTAATCCTCGCCCTAAACCTAATTCTAATTCTAACCCTGACCCTAACCCTAACCTAACCTCAACCCTATCTTTAAGCCTACCATAAACTTAAACCTAACCCTAACCCTTAACCTTAACTCTAACCCTAACCCTAGCCCTAACCCTAACCTTAACGGTAACACTTACCCAGAACCCTCACCTTAACTGTAAATGTAACTCTAACTCTTACCCTAACCCTAAACTTAACCCTAATTATAACCTTAACCTAAACCTAACTGAAACAGTAACCCTTAACCCTAACTCTAATCCTAATCCTTAGCCTAAAACTAACCTTAACCCTAAACCTAACCCTAACCACTGACCCTAACTCTAACCCTAACCCTGAGCCGAAAAAAACCCTCACCCTTAACCAGAATTTCACCCTAAAGCATAACGCTAAGCGTACCCTAACTTCATTCAAACCCGAACCCTAAGCAAAACTAACACTAACACTACACGTAACCCTAACCCTAAACCTAACCCTAACCCTGACTCTGACCTGAACCCAAACTCCTAACCCCAACCCTCTCGCTTCACATAAACTTCTCTGTAACCCTAGCCCTAAAACTAAACGTAACACTAAATCTCCCCTAACCCTGACCGTACCATAAACGTAACCCTAACTCTAAACTCAAAACTAACCCTGACCCTAACCCTAACTCTAACCCTAATCCTAACCCTAAAACTTACCCTACACACTCAGCTTCAATGGAAACCTAGCACTAACCCTCATCTTACCATCTAAACCTAACCTCAACCCTTAACCTAACCCTATCTATAACCTTCACCTAGCCCTAAACCTAAACATGACTTAACCCTAACACTAACCCTAACCCTAAATCTAAACCTAACCTTAACCCTACACTTCATCCTAACCTAAGCTCTAACCCTAACCCCTAACGCTAACCCTAAGCTCAACCCTCACCCTTCAATTAAACTTTACCCCAGCTGTAGCCCTAACCCTAAGCCGAACCCTAAACCTGACCCTAACATTAACCCAAACACCTAACCCTAACCCTAAGCCTAATCCTAAACCTAACCCTAACCTTAACCCAAATGCCTAACCCTAACCCTAACCCTCATCCTTAACCTAAACTTCACCCTAAACCTAAGGCTAACCCTAACCCTGAAAGTAAAGCTAAGCCTTAACTATCCCCTAACTCTAGCCCTGACCCTAAACCTAATGCTAACCCTAGCCCTAACAGTAACACCCTAAAACATCAGCTTAATGTAAACTTAACACTAACCCTCCCATGAACCCCTAACCCTAACCCTACCCCGCATCCTACACCTAACCCAGACCTAAACCTAACCCTTTCTCTAACCCTAAATTAACCCTAACCTTAACTCTACCCCAACCCTAACAACAACTCTGAACCTGACCATAACCATCATCCTAAACCCTAGCACTAACTCCAACTCTAAATCTAACCCTAAGCTAGCCCTACCCTTTACCGTAAACCTAGCCTTAACCCTAACCTTACCCCTACCCAAACCCTAACGCTATACCTAACCCGAACACTAACCTTAACCCTACTCTAACCTTAAGCCTAACCCTGACTATTAACTGAAACTTCACCCTAACCCTAAGCCTAACTCTAACTCTAACCCTAACCATAACAATGACCCTAAACCCTCGCCTTAACTGTAAACCTAACCCTAACCCTCACCCTAATCCTTAACCGTATCCCCAACCCTAAACCTAACGCTATCCCCAAACTTATCCCTAACCCTAACCCTAATACGAACAGTAACCCAAATCTAACCCTAACCCTAATATTAAACCTAAACTTAAATCTACCCTAACCATAAACCTAACCCTAACACCCTAAACCTAACGTCTAACACCGTCTATAATCCTAACCCTTACCATAACCCTCACCCTTAACCTAAACTTCACACTAACCCTAAACCTAACCTAACGCTGACCCTAGACATAACGCCTAACCCTCACCGAACCCTAAACCTATCCTTAACACTAACCTGCACACAAACCCAAACCCTAGCCCTCACCATAAAAATAACCCTCACCCTATCCTGAACTTCATCCAAACACTAACCATAACCTTAACCCTAAACCTAGACCTAACCCAAACCCTAACCTTAAACCTAACTCTAAGAATAACGCTAGTCCATCTGTAACCCTAAACCGAACACTTACAATAGCCCTGAACCTAACCCTAAAATAATCCTAATCCTAACCCTAGACCTAATCCTAACCCTACCCCTAACCCTTACCCTAAATAGAACACTAAGTCTAACCCTCAACATGGACCTAAAGCTAATTCTTACCCTACACCTAACCCTAATCCTAAACCAAACCCTAACTCTGACTATAACCCTAATCGTAACAATTACCCTAAACCCTCACCTTAACTGGAAAACTAACCGTAACCCGCACCCTAAATCCTAACCGTATCCCACAACCCTAACCCTAATGCTATCCCTAACCCTAACCCTAACATTAACCTGAAACCCCTGAGCCCTAATGATAAACCTAACCCTAACACAAACCCTAACCCTAACACCAAAGCCTAGCAAAAACCTTAACACTAACTCTCACCCTAACTCTAACACTAACCCGAAACCGAATCATGCACCTAACCCTAAGCCTAAACCAAACCTAACCATGACCAGAACCGCAAGGCCTAACCGGAACCCTCACCCAAACCCTAACCCTAAACTACACCTCTAACCCCTAACGCCTTATCATAACGGTAATCCTAACCCTAACCAACCCTAACCCTAAAACTAACCCTCACCCCAACCACAAAGCCTAACACAACCATGACCCTAACCCTAAACGTAACACTAAACTTAACCCTAACCTTAAATCTAACCCTAACCCTAAAACTGAACACAACCCCTGAACGTAACCCTAACCCTGAACATAACCTTAACACTAACCTGAAAACAAGCCCAAACCTTGGCCATAACCCTAACCCTCACCCTATCTTAAACTTCACCCTATCCCTAACCTAAAACTCACCCTGACTTTAACCCTAACCCTCCCCATAAACCTAACCCTCACCTTAACCTTGGCCCACCTGTAACCCGAAACCTAACCCTTACAATAACTCTGACCCTAATCCTCGCCCTAAACCTAATTCTAATTCTAACCCTGACCCTAACCCTAACCTAACCTCAACCCTATCTTTAAGCCTACCATAAACTTAAACCTAACCCTAACCCTTAACCTTAACTCTAACCCTAACCCTAGCCCTAACCCTAACCTTAACGGTAACACTTACCCAGAACCCTCACCTTAACTGTAAATGTAACTCTAACTCTTACCCTAACCCTAAACTTAACCCTAATTATAACCTTAACCTAAACCTAACTGAAACAGTAACCCTTAACCCTAACTCTAATCCTAATCCTTAGCCTAAAACTAACCTTAACCCTAAACCTAACCCTAACCACTGACCCTAACTCTAACCCTAACCCTGAGCCGAAAAAAACCCTCACCCTTAACCAGAATTTCACCCTAAAGCATAACGCTAAGCGTACCCTAACTTCATTCAAACCCGAACCCTAAGCAAAACTAACACTAACACTACACGTAACCCTAACCCTAAACCTAACCCTAACCCTGACTCTGACCTGAACCCAAACCCCTAACCCCAACCCTCTCGCTTCACATAAACTTCTCTGTAACCCTAGCCCTAAAACTAAACGTAACACTAAATCTCCCCTAACCCTGACCGTACCATAAACGTAACCCTAACTCTAAACTCAAAACTAACCCTGACCCTAACCCTAACTCTAACCCTAATCCTAACCCTAAAACTTACCCTACACACTCAGCTTCAATGGAAACCTAGCACTAACCCTCATCTTACCATCTAAACCTAACCTCAACCCTTAACCTAACCCTATCTATAACCTTCACCTAGCCCTAAACCTAAACATGACTTAACCCTAACACTAACCCTAACCCTAAATCTAAACCTAACCTTAACCCTACACTTAATCCTAACCTAAGCTCTAACCCTAACCCCTAACGCTAACCCTAAGCTCAACCCTCACCCTTCAATTAAACTTTACCCCAGCTGTAGCCCTAACCCTAAGCCGAACCCTAAACCTGACCCTAACATTAACCCAAACACCTAACCCTAACCCTAAGCCTAATCCTAAACCTAACCCTAACCTTAACCCAAATGCCTAACCCTAACCCTAACCCTCATCCTTAACCTAAACTTCACCCTAAACCTAAGGCTAACCCTAACCCTGAAAGTAAAGCTAAGCCTTAACTATCCCCTAACTCTAGCCCTGACCCTAAACCTAATGCTAACCCTAGCCCTAACAGTAACACCCTAAAACATCAGCTTAATGTAAACTTAACACTAACCCTCCCATGAACCCCTAACCCTAACCCTACCCCGCATCCTACACCTAACCCAGACCTAAACCTAACCCTTTCTCTAACCCTAAATTAACCCTAACCTTAACTCTACCCCAACCCTAACAACAACTCTGAACCTGACCATAACCATCATCCTAAACCCTAGCACTAACTCCAACTCTAAATCTAACCCTAAGCTAGCCCTACCCTTTACCGTAAACCTAGCCTTAACCCTAACCTTACCCCTACCCAAACCCTAATGCTATACCTAACCCGAACACTAACCTTAACCCTACTCTAACCTTAAGCCTAACCCTGACTATTAACTGAAACTTCACCCTAACCCTAAGCCTAACTCTAACTCTAACCCTAACCATAACAATTACCCTAAACCCTCGCCTTAACTGTAAACCTAACCCTAACCCTCACCCTAATCCTTAACCGTATCCCCAACCCTAAACCTGACGCTATCCCCAAACTTATCCCTAACCCTAACCCTAATACGAACAGTAACCCAAATCTAACCCTAACCCTAATATTAAACCTAAACTTAAATCTACCCTAACCATAAACCTAACCCTAACACCCTAAACCTAACGTCTAACACCGTCTATAATCCTAACCCTTACCATAACCCTCACCCTTAACCTAAACTTCACACTAACCCTAAACCTAACCTAACGCTGACCCTAGACATAACGCCTAACCCTCACCGAACCCTAAACCTATCCTTAACACTAACCTGCACACAAACCCAAACCCTAGCCCTCACCATAAAAATAACCCTCACCCTATCCTGAACTTCATCCAAACACTAACCATAACCTTAACCCTAAACCTAGACCTAACCCAAACCCTAACCTTAAACCTAACTCTAAGAATAACGCTAGTCCATCTGTAACCCTAAACCGAACACTTACAATAGCCCTGAACCTAACCCTAAAATAATCCTAATCCTAACCCTAGACCTAATCCTAACCCTACCCCTAACCCTTACCCTAAATAGAACACTAAGTCTAACCCTCAACATGGACCTAAAGCTAATTCTTACCCTACACCTAACCCTAATCCTAAACCAAACCCTAACTCTGACTATAACCCTAATCGTGACAATTACCCTAAACCCTCACCTTAACTGGAAAACTAACCGTAACCCGCACCCTAAATCCTAACCGTATCCCACAACCCTAACCCTAATGCTATCCCTAACCCTAACCCTAACATTAACCTGAAACCCCTGAGCCCTAATGATAAACCTAACCCTAACACAAACCCTAACACCAAAGCCTAGCAAAAACCTTAACACTAACTCTCACCCTAACTCTAACACTAACCCGAAACCGAATCATGCACCTAACCCTAAGCCTAAACCAAACCTAACCATGACCAGAACCGCAAGGCCTAACCGGAACCCTCACCCAAACCCTAACCCTAAACTACACCTCTAACCCCTAACGCCTTATCATAACGGTAATCCTAACCCTAACCAACCCTAACCCTAAAACTAACCCTCACCCCAACCACAAAGCCTAACACAACCATGACCCTAACCCTAAACGTAACACTAAACTTAACCCTAACCTTAAATCTAACCCTAACCCTAAAACTGAACACAACCCCTGAACGTAACCCTAACCCTGAACATAACCTTAACACTAACCTGAAAACAAGCCCAAACCTTGGCCATAACCCTAACCCTCACCCTATCTTAAACTTCACCCTATCCCTAACCTAAAACTCACCCTGACTTTAACCCTAACCCTCCCCATAAACCTAACCCTCACCTTAACCTTGGCCCACCTGTAACCCGAAACCTAACCCTTACAATAACTCTGACCCTAATCCTCGCCCTAAACCTAATTCTAATTCTAACCCTGACCCTAACCCTAACCTAACCTCAACCCTATCTTTAAGCCTACCATAAACTTAAACCTAACCCTAACCCTTAACCTTAACTCTAACCCTAACCCTAGCCCTAACCCTAACCTTAACGGTAACACTTACCCAGAACCCTCACCTTAACTGTAAATGTAACTCTAACTCTTACCCTAACCCTAAACTTAACCCTAATTATAACCTTAACCTAAACCTAACTGAAACAGTAACCCTTAACCCTAACTCTAATCCTAATCCTTAGCCTAAAACTAACCTTAACCCTAAACCTAACCCTAACCACTGACCCTAACTCTAACCCTAACCCTGAGCCGAAAAAAACCCTCACCCTTAACCAGAATTTCACCCTAAAGCATAACGCTAAGCGTACCCTAACTTCATTCAAACCCGAACCCTAAGCAAAACTAACACTAACACTACACGTAACCCTAACCCTAAACCTAACCCTAACCCTGACTCTGACCTGAACCCAAACCCCTAACCCCAACCCTCTCGCTTCACATAAACTTCTCTGTAACCCTAGCCCTAAAACTAAACGTAACACTAAATCTCCCCTAACCCTGACCGTACCATAAACGTAACCCTAACTCTAAACTCAAAACTAACCCTGACCCTAACCCTAACTCTAACCCTAATCCTAACCCTAAAACTTACCCTACACACTCAGCTTCAATGGAAACCTAGCACTAACCCTCATCTTACCATCTAAACCTAACCTCAACCCTTAACCTAACCCTATCTATAACCTTCACCTAGCCCTAAACCTAAACATGACTTAACCCTAACACTAACCCTAACCCTAAATCTAAACCTAACCTTAACCCTACACTTCATCCTAACCTAAGCTCTAACCCTAACCCCTAACGCTAACCCTAAGCTCAACCCTCACCCTTCAATTAAACTTTACCCCAGCTGTAGCCCTAACCCTAAGCCGAACCCTAAACCTGACCCTAACATTAACCCAAACACCTAACCCTAACCCTAAGCCTAAACCTAACCCTAACCTTAACCCAAATGCCTAACCCTAACCCTAACCCTCATCCTTAACCTAAACTTCACCCTAAACCTAAGGCTAACCCTAACCCTGAAAGTAAAGCTAACCCTTAACTATCCCCTAACTCTAGCCCTGACCCTAAACCTAATGCTAACCCTAGCCCTAACAGTAACACCCTAAAACATCAGCTTAATGTAAACTTAACACTAACCCTCCCATGAACCCCTAACCCTAACCCTACCCCGCATCCTACACCTAACCCAGACCTAAACCTAACCCTTTCTCTAACCCTAAATTAACCCTAACCTTAACTCTACCCCAACCCTAACAACAACTCTGAACCTGACCATAACCATCATCCTAAACCCTAGCACTAACTCCAACTCTAAATCTAACCCTAAGCTAGCCCTACCCTTTACCGTAAACCTAGCCTTAACCCTAACCTTACCCCTACCCAAACCCTAACGCTATACCTAACCCGAACACTAACCTTAACCCTACTCTAACCTTAAGCCTAACCCTGACTATTAACTGAAACTTCACCCTAACCCTAAGCCTAACTCTAACTCTAACCCTAACCATAACAATGACCCTAAACCCTCGCCTTAACTGTAAACCTAACCCTAACCCTCACCCTAATCCTTAACCGTATCCCCAACCCTAAACCTAACGCTATCCCCAAACTTATCCCTAACCCTAACCCTAATACGAACAGTAACCCAAATCTAACCCTAACCCTAATATTAAACCTAAACTTAAATCTACCCTAACCATAAACCTAACCCTAACACCCTAAACCTAACGTCTAACACCGTCTATAATCCTAACCCTTACCATAACCCTCACCCTTAACCTAAACTTCACACTAACCCTAAACCTAACCTAACGCTGACCCTAGACATAACGCCTAACCCTCACCGAACCCTAAACCTATCCTTAACACTAACCTGCACACAAACCCAAACCCTAGCCCTCACCATAAAAATAACCCTCACCCTATCCTGAACTTCATCCAAACACTAACCATAACCTTAACCCTAAACCTAGACCTAACCCAAACCCTAACCTTAAACCTAACTCTAAGAATAACGCTAGTCCATCTGTAACCCTAAACCGAACACTTACAATAGCCCTGAACCTAACCCTAAAATAATCCTAATCCTAACCCTAGACCTAATCCTAACCCTACCCCTAACCCTTACCCTAAATAGAACACTAAGTCTAACCCTCAACATGGACCTAAAGCTAATTCTTACCCTACACCTAACCCTAATCCTAAACCAAACCCTAACTCTGACTATAACCCTAATCGAGACAATTACCCTAAACCCTCACCTTAACTGGAAAACTAACCGTAACCCGCACCCTAAATCCTAACCGTATCCCACAACCCTAACCCTAATGCTATCCCTAACCCTAACCCTAACATTAACCTGAAACCCCTGAGCCCTAATGATAAACCTAACCCTAACACAAACCCTAACCCTAACACCAAAGCCTAGCAAAAACCTTAACACTAACTCTCACCCTAACTCTAACACTAACCCGAAACCGAATCATGCACCTAACCCTAAGCCTAAACCAAACCTAACCATGACCAGAACCGCAAGGCCTAACCGGAACCCTCACCCAAACCCTAACCCTAAACTACACCTCTAACCCCTAACGCCTTATCATAACGGTAATCCTAACCCTAACCAACCCTAACCCTAAAACTAACCCTCACCCCAACCACAAAGCCTAACACAACCATGACCCTAACCCTAAACGTAACACTAAACTTAACCCTAACCTTAAATCTAACCCTAACCCTAAAACTGAACACAACCCCTGAACGTAACCCTAACCCTGAACATAACCTTAACACTAACCTGAAAACAAGCCCAAACCTTGGCCATAACCCTAACCCTCACCCTATCTTAAACTTCACCCTATCCCTAACCTAAAACTCACCCTGACTTTAACCCTAACCCTCCCCATAAACCTAACCCTCACCTTAACCTTGGCCCACCTGTAACCCGAAACCTAACCCTTACAATAACTCTGACCCTAATCCTCGCCCTAAACCTAATTCTAACCCTGACCCTGACCCTAACCCTAACCTAACCTCAACCCTATCTTTAAGCCTACCATAAACTTAAACCTAACCCTAACCCTTAACCTTAACTCTAACCCTAACCCTAGCCCTAACCCTAACCTTAACGGTAACACTTACCCAGAACCCTCACCTTAACTGTAAATGTAACTCTAACTCTTACCCTAACCCTAAACTTAACCCTAATTATAACCTTAACCTAAACCTAACTGAAACAGTAACCCTTAACCCTAACTCTAATCCTAATCCTTAGCCTAAAACTAACCTTAACCCTAAACCTAACCCTAACCACTGACCCTAACTCTAACCCTAACCCTGAGCCGAAAAAAACCCTCACCCTTAACCAGAATTTCACCCTAAAGCATAACGCTAAGCGTACCCTAACTTCATTCAAACCCGAACCCTAAGCAAAACTAACACTAACACTACACGTAACCCTAACCCTAAACCTAACCCTAACCCTGACTCTGACCTGAACCCAAACCCCTAACCCCAACCCTCTCGCTTCACATAAACTTCTCTGTAACCCTAGCCCTAAAACTAAACGTAACACTAAATCTCCCCTAACCCTGACCGTACCATAAACGTAACCCTAACTCTAAACTCAAAACTAACCCTGACCCTAACCCTAACTCTAACCCTAATCCTAACCCTAAAACTTACCCTACACACTCAGCTTCAATGGAAACCTAGCACTAACCCTCATCTTACCATCTAAACCTAACCTCAACCCTTAACCTAACCCTATCTATAACCTTCACCTAGCCCTAAACCTAAACATGACTTAACCCTAACACTAACCCTAACCCTAAATCTAAACCTAACCTTAACCCTACACTTAATCCTAACCTAAGCTCTAACCCTAACCCCTAACGCTAACCCTAAGCTCAACCCTCACCCTTCAATTAAACTTTACCCCAGCTGTAGCCCTAACCCTAAGCCGAACCCTAAACCTGACCCTAACATTAACCCAAACACCTAACCCTAACCCTAAGCCTAATCCTAAACCTAACCCTAACCTTAACCCAAATGCCTAACCCTAACCCTAACCCTCATCCTTAACCTAAACTTCACCCTAAACCTAAGGCTAACCCTAACCCTGAAAGTAAAGCTAAGCCTTAACTATCCCCTAACTCTAGCCCTGACCCTAAACCTAATGCTAACCCTAGCCCTAACAGTAACACCCTAAAACATCAGCTTAATGTAAACTTAACACTAACCCTCCCATGAACCCCTAACCCTAACCCTACCCCGCATCCTACACCTAACCCAGACCTAAACCTAACCCTTTCTCTAACCCTAAATTAACCCTAACCTTAACTCTACCCCAACCCTAACAACAACTCTGAACCTGACCATAACCATCATCCTAAACCCTAGCACTAACTCCAACTCTAAATCTAACCCTAAGCTAGCCCTACCCTTTACCGTAAACCTAGCCTTAACCCTAACCTTACCCCTACCCAAACCCTAACGCTATACCTAACCCGAACACTAACCTTAACCCTACTCTAACCTTAAGCCTAACCCTGACTATTAACTGAAACTTCACCCTAACCCTAAGCCTAACTCTAACTCTAACCCTAACCATAACAATGACCCTAAACCCTCGCCTTAACTGTAAACCTAACCCTAACCCTCACCCTAATCCTTAACCGTATCCCCAACCCTAAACCTAACGCTATCCCCAAACTTATCCCTAACCCTAACCCTAATACGAACAGTAACCCAAATCTAACCCTAACCCTAATATTAAACCTAAACTTAAATCTACCCTAACCATAAACCTAACCCTAACACCCTAAACCTAACGTCTAACACCGTCTATAATCCTAACCCTTACCATAACCCTCACCCTTAACCTAAACTTCACACTAACCCTAAACCTAACCTAACGCTGACCCTAGACATAACGCCTAACCCTCACCGAACCCTAAACCTATCCTTAACACTAACCTGCACACAAACCCAAACCCTAGCCCTCACCATAAAAATAACCCTCACCCTATCCTGAACTTCATCCAAACACTAACCATAACCTTAACCCTAAACCTAGACCTAACCCAAACCCTAACCTTAAACCTAACTCTAAGAATAACGCTAGTCCATCTGTAACCCTAAACCGAACACTTACAATAGCCCTGAACCTAACCCTAAAATAATCCTAATCCTAACCCTAGACCTAATCCTAACCCTACCCCTAACCCTGACCCTAAATAGAACACTAAGTCTAACCCTCAACATGGACCTAAACCTAATTCTTACCCTACACCTAACCCTAATCCTAAACCAAACCCTAACTCTGACTATAACCCTAATCGTAACAATTACCCTAAACCCTCACCTTAACTGGAAAACTAACCGTAACCCGCACCCTAAATCCTAACCGTATCCCACAACCCTAACCCTAATGCTATCCCTAACCCTAACCCTAACATTAACCTGAAACCCCTGAGCCCTAATGATAAACCTAACCCTAACACAAACCCTAACCCTAACACCAAAGCCTAGCAAAAACCTTAACACTAACTCTCACCCTAACTCTAACACTAACCCGAAACCGAATCATGCACCTAACCCTAAGCCTAAACCAAACCTAACCATGACCAGAACCGCAAGGCCTAACCGGAACCCTCACCCAAACCCTAACCCTAAACTACACCTCTAACCCCTAACGCCTTATCATAACGGTAATCCTAACCCTAACCAACCCTAACCCTAAAACTAACCCTCACCCCAACCACAAAGCCTAACACAACCATGACCCTAACCCTAAACGTAACACTAAACTTAACCCTAACCTTAAATCTAACCCTAACCCTAAAACTGAACACAACCCCTGAACGTAACCCTAACCCTGAACATAACCTTAACACTAACCTGAAAACAAGCCCAAACCTTGGCCATAACCCTAACCCTCACCCTATCTTAAACTTCACCCTATCCCTAACCTAAAACTCACCCTGACTTTAACCCTAACCCTCCCCATAAACCTAACCCTCACCTTAACCTTGGCCCACCTGTAACCCGAAACCTAACCCTTACAATAACTCTGACCCTAATCCTCGCCCTAAACCTAATTCTAATTCTAACCCTGACCCTAACCCTAACCTAACCTCAACCCTATCTTTAAGCCTACCATAAACTTAAACCTAACCCTAACCCTTAACCTTAACTCTAACCCTAACCCTAGCCCTAACCCTAACCTTAACGGTAACACTTACCCAGAACCCTCACCTTAACTGTAAATGTAACTCTAACTCTTACCCTAACCCTAAACTTAACCCTAATTATAACCTTAACCTAAACCTAACTGAAACAGTAACCCTTAACCCTAACTCTAATCCTAATCCTTAGCCTAAAACTAACCTTAACCCTAAACCTAACCCTAACCACTGACCCTAACTCTAACCCTAACCCTGAGCCGAAAAAAACCCTCACCCTTAACCAGAATTTCACCCTAAAGCATAACGCTAAGCGTACCCTAACTTCATTCAAACCCGAACCCTAAGCAAAACTAACACTAACACTACACGTAACCCTAACCCTAAACCTAACCCTAACCCTGACTCTGACCTGAACCCAAACCCCTAACCCCAACCCTCTCGCTTCACATAAACTTCTCTGTAACCCTAGCCCTAAAACTAAACGTAACACTAAATCTCCCCTAACCCTGACCGTACCATAAACGTAACCCTAACTCTAAACTCAAAACTAACCCTGACCCTAACCCTAACTCTAACCCTAATCCTAACCCTAAAACTTACCCTACACACTCAGCTTCAATGGAAACCTAGCACTAACCCTCATCTTACCATCTAAACCTAACCTCAACCCTTAACCTAACCCTATCTATAACCTTCACCTAGCCCTAAACCTAAACATGACTTAACCCTAACACTAACCCTAACCCTAAATCTAAACCTAACCTTAACCCTACACTTCATCCTAACCTAAGCTCTAACCCTAACCCCTAACGCTAACCCTAAGCTCAACCCTCACCCTTCAATTAAACTTTACCCCAGCTGTAGCCCTAACCCTAAGCCGAACCCTAAACCTGACCCTAACATTAACCCAAACACCTAACCCTAACCCTAAGCCTAATCCTAAACCTAACCCTAACCTTAACCCAAATGCCTAACCCTAACCCTAACCCTCATCCTTAACCTAAACTTCACCCTAAACCTAAGGCTAACCCTAACCCTGAAAGTAAAGCTAAGCCTTAACTATCCCCTAACTCTAGCCCTGACCCTAAACCTAATGCTAACCCTAGCCCTAACAGTAACACCCTAAAACATCAGCTTAATGTAAACTTAACACTAACCCTCCCATGAACCCCTAACCCTAACCCTACCCCGCATCCTACACCTAACCCAGACCTAAACCTAACCCTTTCTCTAACCCTAAATTAACCCTAACCTTAACTCTACCCCAACCCTAACAACAACTCTGAACCTGACCATAACCATCATCCTAAACCCTAGCACTAACT